>NW_025548569.1:0-300000 GCF_905237065.1 Salmo salar
TTACTCTGATACTGTTACTGACAGACCCAGTTACTCTGATATTGTTACTGACAGACCCAGTTACTCTGATACTGTTACTGACAGACCCAGATACTCTGATACTGTTACTGACAGACCCAGCTACTCTGATACTGTTACTGACAGACCCAGCTACTCTGATACTGTTACTGACAGACCCAGTTACTCTGATACTGTTACTGACAGACCCAGCTACTCTGACACTGTTACTGACAGACCCAGCTACTCTGATACTGTTGCCGACAGACTCTGATACTGTTGCTGACAGACTCTGATACTGTTACTGACAGACCCAGCTACTCTGACACTGTTGCTGACAGACTCTGATACTGTTGCTGACAGACCCAGCTACTCTGATACTGTTGCTGACAGACCCAGCTACTCTGATACTGTTGCTGACAGACCCAGCTACTCTGATACTGTTACTGACAGACCCAGCTACTCTGATACTGTTACTGACAGACCCAGCTACTCTGATACTGTTGCTGACAGACCCAGCTACTCTGATACTGTTGCTGACAGACCCAGCTACTCTGATACTGTTACTGACAGACCCAGCTACTCTGATACTGTTACTGACAGACCCAGCTACTCTGATACTGTTACTGACAGACCCAGCTACTCTGATACTGTTGCTGACAGACCCAGCTACTCTGATACTGTTACTGACAGACCCAGCTACTCTGATACTGTTGCTGACAGACCCAGCTACTCTGATACTGTTGCTGACAGACCCAGCTACTCTGATACTGTTACTGACAGACCCAGTTACTCTGACACTGCTCCTCAGACCTGAAACCCAGGCCCCCCTTCACCCCTCCCCTACAGAGCAGCAGCACTAGCTGAGTAAACCACAACAACACACATAAGACATGATATACAATATTATGGACACACATATATTTTCACACATGTAAACACATGTAAACAGATACATACATTGACCACTACTAATGTTGATAAGTCTGATATTATGATGTTGGTATTACAGTACTCATATAAGAGCTAGTCACTGATTGGCTGAGAAGACACTCGGTACACAGGAAACCCACACTTCCTGTTGCTGTTGCCATGGTGCTGTCTGTCTGTTTGTCTTTCTGTCTACCGTTTGGCCTGAGGAAGAGAGGACATCCAAGTTATAAGTAGTTGTTCACCCATGGTGCAGCTGTTCTCCTGATGATGAACTCACATTTTACAATGAGTGCATTTCTCTCTCTCTGTCTATGTCCTATTTGTTTTCCCACTAATCCTGAATAAATAGACATTAAGAGCTACAATTGACTTAGCTGTTAAACTACAACCGGCTTGGCTGTACCATCACATCCTCTCCAGAGGATCATGGTTATTGTAGTTTCTGGTTGTAGTTTCTGGCTGCCTTCAATTCAGGGTGTCCAACATTGGTGAGGCCAAGATGTTTTGTGGATAAATGCTACATTTTAGGACACAGATCATAGTGAGATTTAAATGTTATTACTGGATGTTCATAATTTGATAAATCAAACATTGATACTGGCAGGATAGAGGTATAGAGGCCAACCTTACGTCTCTGTCTCATGATAGGTCTCTATCACATGATAGGTCTCTGTCTCATGATAGGTCTCTGTCTCATGATAGGTCTCTGTCTCATGATAGGTCTCTGTCTCATGATAGGTCTCTGTCAGATGATAGGTCTCTGTCACATGATAGGTCTCTGTCTCATGATAGGTCTCTGTCAGAAGTGTCTTCTCTTTCAAGGGTCAACAGTTACATCAACATTAGTATTTGGTTCTTCATGTTGTGTTTGATGATGTTGCAGCAGGTTGACTTGACCAGGTGCTGCTATTTAGGTGTTGCTATCTACAACGACCACATCAAAGAAGCTGAATATTTTCCAAACCTGTTTACCTCGATGCTAGACAATCCCCTTCATGTCACACAACATGGGTTTCAGAGAAAAGGACCACAAGCTGAAAACTTTCCACTCGATCGAACCAATCGCTGCTCATATGTCCTTTCATGGTAAAGTACATCGAGTCATGAACACGGAAATACGCAGCAAAGACCTTGTTACTCAAAGACCCAGCTACTCTCTGACAGTCACCATCAGACCATCAGACCACCAGATGGACAGGCTGTGTGTTTCTCTCATCACTCTCTTGTGTAAGTAGCCTTTATAATTAGTTTTACTGGTCCTCATAGCTGCACGATAGCTCATCGTTCAAATCAAATCAAAATGTATTCATCATGTAGGAGGAGGGTCTCAAAGACCCTCCCCATTATGTATTAAGGGGACTTTAAGATTTATCTGTTTTGCTGCAGGCCTCATAATAGATACTGTTGCTATGTGTCTAAAACTCTGCCACTATACTTTGTACAAGCATGTATATTAGTCTTTGTGGTTAAGCCCTGGCTGCTGTGAGAGTGAGCTGCAGGCTGGGTCTGAGTCAGACTGAAACTAGATAAAGAGAAGTAACCACTGTCTGGTTTTGACATGTTGATCTTGTGTGACAGTGGACAATGCTAATGAATTCAGAGAAGCTACTGTACTAGGTTACTTTATAAGGTAAACTCAGCTTATTGATAGACACATACACTGACGTAGGTGATCAGACCACCAGGTAGTGATCACATGTATATAATCAGCTGTGCCTTCAGGTGGGATGCAGAACTTACTCTGAAACATACATGATGTGTTTCCATTGTTAACTTATGTCTGCAATTACATTAATAAATGAATTATTGATTTACTTAAAGATATTGTCTGGTTGCTGATTTCACCAATAAGCAAATGATTGACCAGGAACTAGGAACCTACCCAGACATCACCACGATGGATGTTTACGTTATATAGTCTACCAAGTGGTAATGTCTCCACCATGGATGTTTAAGTTATATAGTCTACCAAGTGTTAATGTCTCCACCATGGATGTTTAAGTTATATAGTCTACCAAGTGTTAATGTCTCCACCATGGATGTTTAAGTTATATAGTCTACCAAGTGTTAATGTCACCACCATGGATGTTTAAGTTATATAGTCTACCAAGTGTTAATGTCTCCACCATGGATGTTTAAGTTATATAGTCCACCAAGTGTTAATGTCTCCACCATGGATGTTTAAGTTATATAGTCTACCAAGTGTTAATGTCTCCACCATGGATGTTTATGTTATATAGTCTACCAAGTGTTAATGTCTCCACCATGGATGTTTATGTTATATAGTCTACCAAGTGTTAATGTCTCCACCATGGATGTTTAAGTTATATAGTCTACCAAGTGTTAATGTCTCCACCATGGATGTTTAAGTTATATAGTCTACCAAGTGTTAATGTCTCCACCATGGATGTTTAAGTTATATAGTCTACCAAGTGTTAATGTCACCACCATGGATGTTTAAGTTATATAGTCTACCAAGTGTTAATGTCTCCACCATGGATGTTTAAGTTATATAGTCTACCAAGTGTTAATGTCTCCACCATGGATGTTTAAGTTATATAGTCTACCAAGTGGTAATGTCTCCACCATGGATGTTTAAGTTATATAGTCTACCAAGTGTTAATGTCTCCACCATGGATGTTTAAGTTATATAGTCTACCAAGTGTTAATGTCTCCACCATGGATGTTTAAGTTATATAGTCTACCAAGTGTTAATGTCTCCACCATGGATGTTTAAGTTATATAGTCTACCAAGTGTTAATGTCTCCACCATGGATGTTTAAGTTATATAGTCTACCAAGTGTTAATGTCTCCACCATGGATGTTTAAGTTATATAGTCTACCAAGTGTTAATGTCTCCACCATGGATGTTTAAGTTATATAGTCTACCAAGTGTTAATGTCTCCACCATGGATGTTTAAGTTATATAGTCTACCAAGTGTTAATGTCTCCACCATGGATGTTTATGTTATATAGTCTACCAAGTGTTAATGTCTCCACCATGGATGTTTAAGTTATATAGTCTACCAAGTGTTAATGTCTCCACCATGGATGTTTAAGTTATATAGTCTACCAAGTGTTAATGTCTCCACCATGGATGTTTAAGTTATATAGTCTACCAAGTGTTAATGTCTCCACCATGGATGTTTAAGTTATATAGTCTACCAAGTGTTAATGTCACCACCATGGATGTTTAAGTTATATAGTCTACCAAGTGTTAATGTCTCCACCATGGATGTTTAAGTTATATAGTCTACCAAGTGGTAATGTCTCCACCATGGATGTTTAAGTTATATAGTCTACCAAGTGTTAATGTCTCCACCATGGATGTTTAAGTTATATAGTCTACCAAGTGTTAATGTCTCCACCATGGATGTTTAAGTTATATAGTCTACCAAGTGTTAATGTCTCCACCATGGATGTTTAAGTTATATAGTCTACCAAGTGTTAATGTCTCCACCATGGATGTTTAAGTTATATATTCTACCAAGTGTTAATGTCTCCACCATGGATGTTTAAGTTATATAGTCTACCAAGTGTTAATGTCACCACCATGGATGTTTAAGTTATATATTCTACCAAGTGTTAATTTCTATCAAGACTTGAATGTAGTTTGTAGTCATTTACTTCCATATAGGGTCGTTGTTTACAGACACAGCTGTAGGCTGACCTGATCCCTATCTGATCCCAACCTGACCCCAACCCAAGTACTTACTCACTGACAGACTGGGCTGGTAGAAGGAGACAGAGGAGGAGAGAGAGAGAGATAGGAGAGAGAGGACTTACTAACAGCCTGGGTTGGTAGAAGGAGACAGGGGAGGAGAGAGAGAGAGAGAGATAGGAGAGAGAGGACTTACTCACTGACAGACTGGGCTGGTAGAAGGAGACAGGGGAGGAGGGAGAGAGACATAGTACTTACTCACTGACAGACTGAGCTGGTAGAAGGAGACAGAGGAGGAGAGAGAGAGATAGGAGAGAGAGGACTTACTAACAGACTGGGTTGGTAGAAGGAGATGGGGGAGGAGAGAGAGAGAGAAACATTTAAATCAAATAATTATATTTGTATCACTGACTTCTCACCAGTGATGTCATCATAACCAGTAACCTTTTCCTCTCTTGTCCCAGCCCAGCCTGACCCTGACATATAGCATCAGGCCTGTTGAGTTGACTTGGGTAACAGACCTCTAGCTTCTACACCACATCCCCCCTTCTCCTGCTCTAACATGAGACCTCATCAGTACTCATTTTGGGTGCTGGTACTGTTCATATTTAGGTGCTGGAACATTAAGCCAATATTCTATAAGAGGTGAACTCAAGCAGTAGAAAGTTAGAGGTGATATTATAGCACACTATGTGTAACTTTGCTGTTCTGCTAGCAGTTTCCTGTGAAGTTTTTGTAATGTCGGTGTTTCCTGTAGGCAGGTGGGTTTAAATGATCTCATCTGCTTAACCTCTCTCGGGTATGTGGGACGAAATCGTCCCACCTAGTCAACAGCCAGTGGAATCGAGTGGCGCGATATTCAAATACCTTAGAAATGCTATTACTTCAATTTCTCAAACATATGACTATTTTACACCATTTTAAAGACAAGACTCTCGTTAATCTAACCACATTGTCCGATTTCAAAAAGGCTTTACAGTGAAAGCAAAACATTAGATTATGTCAGGAGAGTACCCAGCCAGAAATAATCACACACCCATTTTTCAAGCTAGCATATAATGTCACCAAAAACCCAAACCACAGCTAAATGCAGAACTAACCTTTGATGATCTTCATCAGATGACACTCCTAGGACATTATGTTATACAATACATGCATGTTTTGCTCAATCAAGTTCATATTTATATCAAAAAACAGCTTTTTACATTAGCATGTGACCTTCAGAACTAGCAAACATACCGAAAACTTCCGGTGAATTTACTAAATTACTCACGATAAACGTTCACAAAAAACATAACAATTATTTTAAGAATTATAGATAAAGACCTCCTTTATGCAATCGCGGTGTCAGATTTTAAAATAGCTTTTCGGCAAAAGCACATTTTGCAATATTCTGAGTAGATAGCTCGCCATCACGGGCTAGCTAATTTGACACCCACCAAGTTTGGCGTTCACTAAACTCAGAATTACTATAAGAAAAATTGGATTACCTTTGCTGTTCTTCGTCAGAATGCACTCCCAGGACTTCTACTTCATCCACAAATGTTGTTTTGGTTCAAAATAATCCATAGTTATGTTCAAATATCCTCTGTTTTGTTCTTGCGTTCAAGACACTGTCCGAACAGTGACGCGCGGACGCATGTTGTGAGAAAAAAATGCAAAATATTCCATTACCGTACTTCGAAGCATGTCAAACGCTGTTTAAATTCAATTTTTATGCGATTTTTCTCCTAAAATAGCAATAATATTCCGACCAGGAGACGTCGTTTTCGTTCAAAGACTCAAAGAAGAAACTGGACTCTTCATGTGCATGCGCACGCCCGTTTCATTGTTCTCAGATCGACCACTATCCAAATGCGCTACTGTTTTTTAGCCAGGGACTGCAGAGTCATCATTCAACGTTCTGGCGCCTTCTGAGAGCCTATGGGAGCCTTAGAAAATAAAGAGGGTATAGAAGGCCAAGAAATGGTCAGAGAGGGCACTTCCTGTATAGAATCTTCTCAGGTTTTGGCCTGCCATATAAGTTCTGTTATACTCACAGACACCATTCAAACAGTTTTAGAAACTTTAGGGTGTTTTCTATCCAAATCAAACAATTATATGCATATTCCAGTTTCTGGGCAGGAGTAATAACAAGATTAAATCGGGTACGTTTTTTATCCAGCCGTGAAAATACTGCCCCCTATCCTAAACAGGTTAAGTTCTTCCCGTAGTGGGACTTCTGGAGAACATTTAGTCTACGTTTTGATTGTCCTTCAACCCTTTGTTACCCTTGTGCTCTGACACTTTTTGTGGGTTGGGTGCAGGAACGTAGCGAACAGGTCGATTGTTGCAGTCGTCATGTTGATGGCGACATACTTTACAGTTATTTTGATCGCGGAGGTTATTGGAATCATGGTTTCGTGGTAGAAACTGTCGTTGTGCGTCATCTCTCGACGCTCCAATACCTGATAATGCACCCTCTAACTGGAGTGAGTGCTCCTGGTCAAACTTCAAAACCTGAGTGGTCAGGGCTCTTAGCGTTGTGAACTTTTGATGCCTCAAAAGCTGTGCTTGCAAGCTCTCTGAGTTGTAAGATAGGCAAGCCAACGTGGGCGGCAGGGCCCAAGTACGTAATGAAGGTGGGATACATGTTCGACAGAAACATTTGTTTGAATGGTAACAGCTCTTCCATTCCTGTTTCAGTGACTAGGCCAAAGTAAGCTGAACGAAGCCTATGATAGTAAGCTTGTGGGTGTTCATTCCGAGCTTGTTTGACGGTGTTAGCCAGTGAGCTATCGTGTTTGCGATTTGCAGACCCACTGAATTCTAATTTCAAAGCTGTGGCAAGTTTAGCATAGTCATTTAGCACGTGTTGCTGTTGTAGACGAATGAACCTCGTCACGTGTCTATTCGACATTCGCTTCAACAGGTAAACCCTGTCAGAACCCATAGCGTTCGGGTAGCCATCCAACGCGTCCTCTATGTCAGCTAGGAATGTCTCAGTATCGTTTGGCTGTTATCTTTTATTGATTCAGTCCAGCCTGAAATCTCCCCGACTGACTCAATGGGAGGGGTCTCCAGGGGCCACCAGTGGCCCGAGGTGTTCAGGGGCTACAGCTTCACCATCACCAGCTCCACTCAGCCACAGTACCCAGGAGGCTCCTTCCTCCTCACGTTCACCGGCTCCAACAGAACCCATACCCAGCCAGCTGTCAATCACTCTGCTGCCTTCCTCTTCCCTGCTGCAGATGACTCCCACCAAGGGAACTACAGCTGTGTTTATGAGAATGATGTTTTCTTTCATGACTTCTCCTCTGAGAGTGAGCTCCTCTCCCTCACCATCACAGGTAACTGAACATGAACCAGACTTATAACTTTGTCACTGACATATTTCCCACAGATCTATGTGATGATGATCAGTCCCCTCATCAAAGGTGTTTCTGTTTGCAGCCTCTCCTCTGCCAGCCTTCATCATCATCATTGTTGTAGTGGTGCTGATCCTACTGACAGCCATCACCACCTTCTACCTGTACTACAAGGTAAAGACATTTACTCAGACGTTACAAGTCATTTAAACTAGAGGGAGAGGGTGAGAGGAGAGGGAGGGAGAGAGAATGGAGATACTAGAGAGTAAATGTCTGACTGTTGGTGCTGTGTCTCCCTAGCCCACCAGGAGGCAGAAGAGAGTGAACAGGGTGAGCAGCATGGATCTTTATGTCAATGCCATGGAGATGGTCTCTCTGAGCTCCAGAGCTGAAGCTGGACCGGGAGAGGAGAGAGCAGCCCAGGGGACGGAGTAGGAGTAGAATGAAGCTGACCCTACATGCTGATCTTAGGTCAGTTTTGTGTTTTAAATGGATGGTCAGCAGTGGACTGGTGTTTAAAATGTGGTGACAAACCTGAAGTGGTTCTAATTTTAATAACAAGTTCAGAATTAGTTTCTCTTTCTAGAACCTTGGAAGAAATCTAAAAGGAGTGATTGCAACCACCATTATCAAATAAAATCAAATCAAATCAAATTTATTTTTATAGCCCTTCGTACATCAGCTGATATCTCAAAGTGCTGTACAGAAACCCAGCCTAAAACCCCAAACATCAAGCAATGCATGTGAAAGAAGCATGGTGGCTAGGAAAAACTCCCTAAGAAAAACTCCTTAGAAAGGCCAAAAACCTAGGAAGAAACCTAGAGAGGAACCAGGCTATGAGGGGTGGCCAGTCCTCTTCTGGCTGTGCAGGGTGGATATTATAACAGAACATGGTCAAGATGTTAAAATGTTCATAAATGACCAGCATGGTCAAATAATAATAATCATAGTAGTTGTCGAGGGTGCAACAAGCACGTCCGTTGAACAGGTCAGGGTTCCATAGCCGCAGGCAGAACAGTTGAAACTGGAGCAGCAGCACGGCCAGGTGGACTGGGGACAGCAAGGAGTCATCATGCCAGGTAGTCCTGAGGCATGGTCCTAGGGCTCAGGTCCTCCGAGAGAAAGACAGAAAGAGAGAAAGAGAGAATTAGAGAGAGCATATTTAAATTCACACATGACACCGGATAAGACAAGAGAAATACTCCAGATGTAACAGACTGACCCTAGCCCCCCGACACATAAACTACTGCAGCATAAATACTGGAGGCTGAGACAGGAGAGATCAGAAGACACTGTGGCCCCATCCGATGATACCCCCGGACAGGGCCAAACAGGCAGGATATAACCCCACCCACTTTGCCAAAGCACAGCCCCCACACCACTAGAGGGATGTCTCCAACCACCAACTTACCGTCCTAAGACAAGTCCGAGTATAGCCCACAAATGATTCCTTTTAGTTTGGTTTTTACCACCAGAGAAACATGGGGTTCTGGGTAACATGGGGTTCTGGGTAACATGGGGTTCTGGGTAATATGGTGTTTTTGGGTAACATGGGGTTTTGTCCTTTTCAGAGAATAGCTCAATTGCATCTGTTTTGTGTTCCAGGATGTATTAAAAACAGTACTTTTTGCTTTTGTCTTAATGTCTTTATCTTATTTAGTGTCTCTTAGATTCTTTATCTTATTTAGTGTCTCTTAGATTCTTTATCTTATTTAGTGTCTCTTAGATTCTTTATCTTATTTAGTGTCTCTTAGATTCTTTATCTTATTTAGTGTCTCTTAGATTCTTTATCTTATTTAGTGTCTCTTAGATTCTTTATCTTATTTAGTGTCTCTTAGATTCTTATCTTATTTAGTGTGTCTTAGATTCTTTATCTTGAAGTGTTTCTGTTATTAGTCCATGTATTATTATAGTCATCTGGTCATTCTTTGTAAAAGAATTTAAAGTAAAAGGGTCATCTTTTCCTCAAGTCGTTTTGGTTTGTTGTTGTTTACCTCTCATGATGTTATTAATTATAAATGTCATGATATTGATTATGATGTAGATTATTGTTATGATGTTGTTAGTAGTATATAGATAATGATGTTATTGATTATAAATGTTATGATATTGATTATTGATTATGAAGTAGATTATTGTTATGATGTTGCTCTCTAAACTGTCATGTAATCAACTGAATGCTTTTAATAAAATGACAGGCTGTCAGTCTTGTGTGATTCTCCTCTTGGACAGACTACAACATACAGTATGAATTAACTGAGATCAGTCTTGTGTGATTCTCCTCTTGGACAGACTACAACATACAGTAAGAATTTCATGCTGAAACCCTCATAGCCAAGTGTGTGTGTGTATCTGTGTGTTCAGAACTCTAGTGGTATTAAAACATGATCTGACTAGGTAGTGTCCACTCCAGTACATGTGTAGTGTAGGATGTGTGTCTGTGTACTCCAGTACATGTGTAGTGTAGGATGTGTGTCTGTGTATTCCAGTACATGTGTAGTGTATGATGTGTGTCTGTGTATTCCAGTACATGTGTAGTGTAGGATGTGTGTCTGTGTACTCCAGTACATGTGTAGTGTAGGATGTGTGTCTGTGTACTCCAGTACATGTGTAGTGTAGGATGTGTGTCTGTGTACTCCAGTACATGTGTAGTGTAGGATGTGTGTTGATGCCTAAAGAGACTCTGTGTTTAACACACTTCAACCAGACGACTGTAGAAGCTTCTGTTTTATTGAAGAACAACCGTTGTCTCCATTGAACACAATGTTGTGGTCAAGGTAGTTGTTTTATGACTGACTGAAAGAGGGAGACTTTCAGAGTATTTCTTCGTTGGTCAAATGTTGGTTGGCTGAATGTTGGGTCTAGATGGTTGGTCGTTGGCTTGATGGCTGAATGTCAGGTTTGTTGAACATAGATCCTTGTTGATATCATGTTAGTTCTCATTAGGTTGTATTTTGGTGGTTTTTGGTTAGACTGGTTCCTAGGAGGAGGAAGAGGAGGCTGAGCTGTGACAGTCTGACATCAGTCTCCTGTTACCTGCTGAGAGAGAGAGAAGAGAGAGAGAGAGAGAGAGAGAGAGAGAGAGAGAGAGAGAGAGAGAGAGAGAGAGAGAGAGAGAGAGAGAGAGAGAGATGCATGAGATATTTGCTGTACATAGCATCTTAACCTCTCTAGGGCAGGCGGGACAAATTCGTCCCACCTACGTAACAGCCAGTTGAATCCTGTGGCGCGATTTTCAAATACCTTAAAAATCCTATTACTTCAATTTCTCAAACATATGACTATTTTACAGCTATTTAAAGACAAGACTCTCGTTAATCTAACCACACTGTCCGATTTCAAAAAGGCTTTACAACGAAAGCAAAACATTAGATTATGTCAGCAGAGTACCCAGCCAGAAATAATCAGACACCCATTTTTCAAGCTAGCATATAATGTCACAAAAACCCAGAAGACAGCTAAATGCAGCACAACCTTTGATGATCTTCATCAGATGACAATCCTAGGACATTATGTTATACAATACATTCATGTTTTGTTCAATCAAGTTCATATTTATATCAAAAAACAGCTTTTTACATTAGCATGTGACGTTCAGAACTAGCATAATGGTAAATCAGGGTCGCGTGCATGGCGCAATTCTTGACAAAAAAAATCTAAATATTCCATTACCGTACTTCGAAGCATGTCAACCGCTGTTTAAATTCAATTTTTATGCAATTTATCTCGTAAAAAAGCTATAATATTCCGACCGGGAATCTCCTTTTCGGTAAACAGAGGAAAAAACACAAAGACGGGGGCGGCCAGTGCACGCGCCTAAGCCCACAGTCCCTTGATCGGCCACTTGACAAAGGCAATAATGTGTTTCAGCCTGGGGCTGGAATGACGACATTCAGGTTTTTCCCGGGCTCTGAGAGCCTATTGGAGCCGTGGGAAGTGTCACGTTACCGCAGAGATCCTTTGTAATGGAATGAGATGTCAAAGAAAGACAATAAATGGTCAGACAGGCCACTTCCTGTAAAGGAATCTCTCAGGTTTTGACCTGCCATTTGAGTTCTGTTATACTCACAGACACCATTCAAACAGTTTTAGAAACTTTGGAGTGTTTTCTATCCAAGCCAATAATTATATGCATATTCTAGTTACTGGGCAGGAGTAGTAACCAGATTAAATCGTGTACGTTTTTTATCCAGCCGTGTCAATACTACCCCGTAGCCCTAACAGGTTAACCTCTATGGGACCGGCGGGACGAATTCGTCCCACCTACGTAACAGCCACTGCCAGCCTGTGGCGCGATTTTCAAAATCTTCAAAATCCTATTACTTCAATTTCTCAAACATATGACTATTTTACAGCCATTTAAAGATAAGACTCTCGTTAATCTAACCACACTGTCCGATTTCAAAAAGGCTTTACAACGAAAGCAAAACATTAGATTATGTCAGCAGAGTACCAAGCCAGAAATAATCAGACACCCATTTTTCAAGCCAGCATATAATGTCACCAAAACCCAGAAGACAGCTAAATGCAGCACTCACCTTTGATGATCTTCATCAGATGACAACCCTAGGACATTATGTTATACAATACATGCATGTTTTGTTCAATCAAGTTCATATTTATATCAAAAACCAGCTTTTTACATTAGCATGTGACGTTCAGAACTAGCATACCCCCGCAAACTTACGGGAATTCGCTAACATTTTACTAAATTACTCACGATAAACGTTCACAAAAAGCATAACAATTATTTTAAGAATTATAGATACAGACCTCCTCTATGCACTCGATATGTCTGATTTTAAAATAGCTTTTTGGTGAAAGCACATTTTGCAATATTCTAAGTACATAGCCCAGGCATCACGGGCTCGCTATTTAGACACCCGGCAAGTTTAGCACTCACCATAATCATATTTACTATTATAAAAATGTCATTACCTTTTGTTGTCTTCGTCAGAATGCACACCCAGGACGTCTACTTCAATAACAAATGTTGGTTTGGTCCAAAATAATCCATCGTTATATCCGAATAGCGGCGTTTTGTTCGATGCGTTCCAGACACTATCCGAAATAGTAAAGAAGTGTCGCGCTTGGCGCAATTCCTGACAATAAAATTCAAAGTATTCCATTGCCGTACGTCGAAGCATGTCAACCGCTGTTTAAAATCAATTTTTACGTCATTTTTCTCGTAGAAAAGCGCTAATATTCCGACAGGGAATCTCCTTTTCGGCAAACAGAGGAAAAAATCCCAAAGGCGGGGGCGGTCGGGGTCACGCGCATAAGCTAGTGTCTCTTGATGGGCCACTTGAGAAAGGCGATAATGTGTTTCAGCCTGGGGCTGGAATGACGACATTCTCTTTTTTCCCGGGCTATGAGAGCCTATGGAAGACGTGGGAAGTGTCACGTTAGAGCAGAGATCCTTAGTAAATGATAGAGATGGCAAAGAAGTTCCAGAAATGGTCAGACAGGCCACTTCCTGTAAAGGAATCTCTCAGGTTTTGACCTGCCATTTGAGTTCTGTTATACTCACAGACACCATTCAAACAGTTTTAGAAAATTTAGGGTGTTTTCTATCCATATGTAATAAGTATATGCATATTCTAGTTACTGAGTAGGAGTGGTAACCAGATTAAATCGGGTATGTTTTTTATCCAGCCGTGTCAATGCTGCCCCCTAGCCCTAACAGGTTAAGACACACACTATTCCCTATTTAGTGTACTACTTTTGACCAAGTCTCTGGCCAAAGTAGTGTACAATGTAGGGAATAGGCTGCCATTTGGGACGCACACCAGCTAAAGTACATCACCAAGCAGTATCTACCTCTGGTAGCAAACATCTTCATGTAACAGTTAGTGTAGTAGGGTTTCTCATCACAACAGTTACAATACATCACCAAGCAGCATCTACCTCTGGTACCAAACATCTTCATGTATCAGTTAGTGTAGTAGGGTTTCTCATCACAACAGTTACAGTACATCACCAAGCAGTATCTACCTCTGGTACCAAACATCTTCATGTAACAGTTAGTGTAGTAGGGTTTCTCATCACAACAGTTACAGTACATCACCAAGCAGTATCTACCTCTGATACCAAACATCTTCATGTAACAGTTAGTGCAGTAGGGTTTCTCATCATGCTGAAACACAAGGCACAGAAAACATCTTAGTTCATGAGATACATAGATACACACATACATGTGGACGGATGGACGGAACAGACAGACAGACAGACAGACAGACCATCTGCACCCCGCCTCCCTCACTCCCTCCCCACACTACCCCTCCATGTCTTCGTACCTCAGCATGTTGTCCTGGGGTCAGCTGTCTCTGACACTGTTGACACTATCTTTCCCTCCACTTCTCCATCTCTCCCCCCTCACTCCCCCTTCCCTTCCCTCTCTCCCCTCCCCTTCTCTCTCTGACTCACTCTCTCTCCCCCTTCCCTCTCTCCCCTCTCCCTCCTACGTATCCCCCCTCCGCTATACTCCTCTCCCTCTCAAACCCCGTTCCTCTCTCCCCCTTCTCCTCTTCCCTCCCTCCCTCTCTCTCCATACCTCAGCATGTTGTCCCGGGGTCCCCCTTCTCTCCCTCCTACGTCTCCCCCCTCCGCTATACTCCTCTCCCTCTCAAACCCCGTTCTTCTCTCCCCCTTCTCTCCCTCCTCCTCTTCCCTCCATCCCTCTCTCTCCATACCTCAGCATGTTGTCCTGGGGTCCCCCTTCTCTCCCTCCTCCTCTTCCCTCCCTCCCTCTCTCTCCATACCTCAGCATGTTGTCCTGGGGTCCCCCTTCTCTCCCTCCTCCTCTTCCCTCCCTCCCTCTCTCTCCATACCTCAGCATGTTGTCCCGGGGTCAAATGTCTCTGACACTGTTGACACTTCAGACACAGAGGGTGGTAGTCCCGCCCCAATGACTTCTTCTTCTCACCTGGACCAATGGGGAGAGAGGATAGCAAGGGTTAGAGGTCAAATGTCTGTCATGGACCAATCTGGTTAGAGGATACCAGGGGTTAGAGGTCAAATATCTGGCATGGACCTTTGGGGTTGGAGGATACCAGGGGTTAAATAAAAAATTTAATCAAATCAAATTGTATTTGTCACATGCGCTGAATACAACAGGTGTAGTAGACCTTACAGTGAAATACTGAATGCAACAGGTGTAGATCTTACAGTGAAATGCTTACTTACAAGCTCTTAAAAGCTCTTAACCAACATTGCTTTAAGAAGTTTTAACCCCTATGGGCTAGGTGGGACGCTTGCGTCCCACCTACTCAATAGCCAGTTGAATCCTGTGGCGCGTTATTCAAATCCTTAGATATGCTATTACTTCAATTTTTCAAAAATATGACTATTTTACACAATTTTAAAGATAAGACTCTCGTTAATCTACCCACACTGACCGATTTCAAAAAGGCTTTACAACGAAAGCAAAACATTAGATTATGTCAGCAGAGTACCAAGCCAGAAATAATCAGACACCCATTTTTCAAGCTAGCATATAATGTCACATAAACCCAAACCACAGCTAAATGTAGCACTAACCTTTGATGATCTTCATCAGATGACAACCCTAGGACATTGTTATACAATACATGCATGTTTTGTTCAATCAAGTTCATATTTATATCAAAAACCAGCTTTTTACATTAGCATGTGACTAGCATGTGACTAGCATTCCCACCGAACACTGCCGGTGAATTTACTAAATTACTCACGATAAGCGTTCACAAAAAGCATATCAATTATTTTAAGAATTATAGATACAGAACTCCTCTATGCACTCGATATGTCCGATTTTAAAATAGCTTTTCGGTGAAAGCACATTTTGCAATATTCTCAGTAGATAGCCCGGCATCACAGGGCTAGCTATTTAGACACCCAGCAGGTTTAGCACTCATCAAAGTCAGATTTACTATAAGAAAAATGTTATTACCTTTGTTGTCTTCGTCAGAATGCACTCCCAGGACTTCTACTTCAATAACAAATGTTGGTTTGGTCCAAAATAATCCATCGTTATATCCAAACAGCGGCGTTTTGTTCGTGCGTTCTAGACACTATCCTAAAGGCTAAATAAGGGTGACGAGCATGGCGCAATTCGTGACAAAAGAATTCTAAATATTCCATTACCGTACTTCGAAGCATGTCAACCAAAATACTACCACAGTAGTAGAGTCCCGGGTCAGATTACAACAGTAGTAAAGCCCAAGGTCAGATTACCACAGTAGTAGAGTAGAGTCCCAGGTCAGATTAACACAGTAGTAGAGTCCCAGGTCAGATTACCACAGTAGTAGAGTACCAGGTCAGATTACCACAGCAGTAGAGTCCCAGGTCAGATTACCACAGTTCTTGGAGGTTCCCTGGTCAGATTAACACAGTAGTACAGTCCCAGGTCAGATTAACACAGTAGTACAGTCCCAGGTCAGATTACCACAGTAGTAGAGTCCCAGGTCAGATTACCACAGTAGTAGAGTCCCAGGTCAGATTACCACAGTAGTAGAGTCCCAGGTTAGATTACCACAGTATTAAAGTCCCAGGTCAGATTACCACAGTAGTAGAGTCCCAGGTCAGATTACCACAGTAGTAGAGTCCCAGGTCAGATTACCACAGTAGTAGAGTCCCAGGTTAGATTACCACAGTATTAAAGTCCCAGGTCAGATTACCACAGTAGTAGAGTCCCAGGTCAGATTACCACAGTAGTAGAGTCCCAGGTCAGATTACCACAGTAGTACAGTCCCAGGTCAGATTACCACAGTAGTACAGTCCCAGGTCATATGACTACATTATTAGAATCCAGGTCAGATTACCACAGCAGAAGAGTTCCAGGTCAGATTATCATCGTAGTAGATTCCCAAATCAGATTACCACAGCAGTAGAGTCCCAGGTCAGATTACCACAGTTGTTGGAGGTTCCCTGGTCAGATTTCCCCAGTAGGACAGTCCCAGGTCAGATTACCACAGAAGTGGTGTCCCAGTTCAGATTACCACAGTAGTAGAGTCCCAGTTCAGATTACCACAGCAGTAGAGTCCCAGGTCAGATTATCATTTTAGTAGATTCCCAGGTCAGATTGCCACTGTAGTACAGTCCCAGGTCAGATTACCACAGTAGCTGAGTCCCAGGTGAGACTACCACAGTAGTATAGTCCAGGTCAGATTACCACAGAAGTAGAGTCCCAGGTCAGATTATCAGTGTATTAGAGTCCCAGGTCAGATTACCATAGTAGTAGAATTCCAGGTCAGATTCAGCTATGTTCTCAATCAGTAGATCATAGGACTTATTAGAACGGTTCCACATTTGAGTGAAACGAGGGAAAAGCATTTGGTTTATAACTGGCATAAAAAGATTAGGCTGGTATTTAATAATAATAATCCTGAAGATTTTGGTCAACGTAGTAATTTGAAATAACTAGAGGTACTTTTGAGAACAGTTCCTATACCACATAATGTATACTCCAATAGTTATGTTACAGTCACCGTAGAGAGTGATGTTGTCTCCTGGTCTGACTCTCAGCTCCACCTCTGCTGCAGAGATCCCATCCTGACTGGAGGAAACAGCACCTACAGGTAGCAGAGGAACAGTGTTAGGATGAACTGACTGGAGGAAACAGCACCTACAGGTAACAGAGGAACAGTGTTAGGATGAATCATAGAATGTCACTTTGACATCATAAACTTCTCCACATGAACATTTAAACGTCATGTCTTTACCACAGTCACCACAATAAGATAACAAGTGTGGTCAACCACATGAAGGGGAGGGTTTAGCTTCAAGGTAAACAAGTTTCATACCATCATGACATCACTGGAAAATATTCAGCTTTGAGGTGTTCACCTTAAATAGCAACACGTAACTAGCAGCACCTGGTCAAGTCAACCTGCTGCAACATCCTCAAACACAACATTTTAACTTGACCATTGAAGGAAAAGACTCTTGAGACAAAAAACTAAGGTAGGCCTCTATACTTGTAACCTGCCAGTATTAATGTTTGATTATATTATGAACATCCGGTAATCATAACATTTAAAACCTGATCTGCATTAACTATTTCAGGCATACCAAAATGTAGTGTTTGTCCAGCAAACATCTTGGCCTTTCCAATCTTGGACACCGTGAATTGAAGTCATCCAGCAACTACAAGCAGAAACTACAATATCCATGATGCTCTGGAGACAATGTGGTGGTACAGCTATGCAAATTGTAGTTCTTAATCTCTTTTTGTTCAGGATTAGTTGGAAAACAAATAGGACATAGACAGAGTGAGAAATGCCCTCAGTGTGAAATCTGAGTTCATCATCAGGAGAGCAGCTGCAACATGGGTGAACAAATACTTGTAACTTGGATGTCCTCTCTTCCTCAGGCCAAACGGTAGACAGAAAGCAGCATGGCAATGGTAGACAAACGGCAGCATGGCAACAACAACAGGAAGTGTGGGTTTCCTGTGTGCTGAGTGTGTCTTCTCAGCCAATCAGTGACTAGCTCTTATATGAGTACTGTAATACCAACATCATAATATCAGACTGAACAACATTAGTAGTGGTCAATGTATGTATATGTTTACATGTGTTTATATAAACATTATGTGGGAGTGTGTCCATAATATTGTCTATCATATATAGTCCTATGTGTGTCGTTGTGGTTTACTCAGCTAGTGCTGCTGCTCTGTAGGGGAGGGGTTAAGGGGGGCCTGGGTTTCAGGTCTGAGGAGCAGTGTCAGAGTAGCTGGGTCTGTCAGGAACAGTGTCAGAGTAGCTGGGTCTGTCAGTAACAGTATCAAAGTAACTGGGTCTGTCAGTAACAGTATCAGAGTAGCTAGGTCTGTCAGCAACAGTATCAGAAACTTTCTGTCCACAAACGATGCAGAACAATTAATCCATGCTTTTGTTACTTCTAGGTTGGACTACTGCAATGCTCTACTTTCCGGCTACCCGGATAAAGCACTCAATAAACTTCAGTTAGTGCTAAATACGGCTGCTAGAATCCTGACTAGAACCAAAAAATGTGATCATATTGCTGATTTCAAGGTCTTACTGCTAACCTACAAAGCATTACATGCACTTGCTCCTACCTATCTTTCCGATTTGGTCCTGCCGTACATACCTACACGTACGCTACGGTCACACGACGCATGCCTCCTAATTGTCCCTAGAATTTCTAAGCAAACAGCTGGAGGCAGGGCTTTCTCCTATAGAGCTCCATTTTTATGGAATAGTCTGCCTAACCATGTGAGAGATCCAGACTCGGTCTCAACCTTTAAGACTTTACTGAAGACTCATCTCTTCAGTGGGTCCTATGATTGAGTGTAGTCTGGCCCAGGAGTGTGAAGGTGAACGGAAAGGCTCTAGAGCAACGAACCGCCCTTGCTGTCTCTGTCTGGCCGTTTCCCCTCTCTCCACTGGGATTCCCTGCCTCTAACCCTATTACAGGGGCTGAGTCACTGGCTTATTGGCATTCTTCCATGCCGTCCCTAGGAGGGGTGTGTCACTTGAGTGGGTTGAGTCACTGACGTGGTCTTCCTGTCTGGGTTGGCACCCCCCCCTTGGGTTGTGCCGTGGCGGAGATCTTTGTGGGCTATACTCGGCCTTGGTGGTTGAAGATATCCCTCTAGTGGTGTGGGGGCTGTGCTCTGGCAAAGTGGGTGGGGTTATATCCTTCCTGTTTGGCCCTGTCCGGGGGTATCGTCGGATGGGGCCAGAGTGTCTCCTGACCCCTCCTGTCTCAGCCTCCAGTATTTATGCTGCAGTAGTTTGTGTCGGGGGGCTAGGGTCAGTCTGTTATATCTGGAGTATTTCTCCTGTCTTATCCGGTGTCCTGTGTGAATTTAAGTATGCTCTCTCTAATTCTCTCTTTCGGAGGAGCTGAGCCCTCGGACCATGCCTCAGGACTACCTGACATGATGACTCCTTGCTGTCCCCAGTCCACCTGGCCGTGCTGCTGCTCCATTTTCAACTGTTCTGCCTGCGTCTATGGAACCCTGACCTGTTCACCGGACGTGCTACCTGTCCCAGACCTGCTGTTTTCAACTCTCTAGAGACAGCAGGAGCGGTAGAGATACTCTCAATGATCGGCTATGAAAAACCAACTGACATTTACTCTTGAGGTGCTGACCTGTTACACCCTCGACAACTGTGAATATTATTATTTGACCATGCTGGTCATTTATGAACATTTCAACATCTTGGCCATGTGCTGTTATAATCTCCACCAGGCACAGCCAGAAGAGGACTGGCCACCCCTCAAAGCCTGGTTCCTCTCTAGGTTTCTTCCTAGGTTTTGGCCTTTCGAGGGAGTTTTCCTAGCCACCGTGCTTCTACACCTGCATTGCTTGCTGTTTGAGGTTTTAGGCTGGGTTTCTGTACAGCACTTTGAGATATCAGCTGATGTTAGAAGGGCTATATAAAAACATTTGATTTGATTTGATTCATCAGAGTAGCTTGGTCTGTCAGTAACAGTATCAGAGTAGCTGGGTCTGTCAGTAACAGTATGAGAGTAGCTGGGTCTGTCAGTAACAGTATCAGAGTAACTGGGTCTCTGATCCAGATATCAGTTAGTATGACAGGTAAACACAACCATAAAGGATACAATCACAAAGACTACCCTGCCCTCTCATGTTAACAGTTCACACCTCTTGACTTGAACTAGTCCATCTCAAGGTCTGATGGGTAATGTTAGACTCCAGATGTGGAACACAGCCAGACTGAGATGGACCCACACCACATGAAGTCACACCTCATGACTTGAGTCTTAGAGTGTCACAGGTGTCAAAGTGAGTAGACCAAGGTGCAGCGCGGAATATGTTCATCTTGATGTTTAATGAAAGATTGAACACTTACAAATTAAACAAAAAATGACATCAGACAGTTCCGTCAGGTGCTCACAACTAAACGGAAAACAACTACCCACAAAACCCAAAGGAAAAACAGGCTGCCTAAGTATGGCTTCCAATCAGAGACAACGATAGACACCTGCCTCTGATTGGAAACCATACCCGGCCAAAACATAGAAAACAAAACATAGAATGCCCACCCACCTATCACACCCTGGCCTAGCTAAACAGAGAAAACACAGCTCTCCTAGGTCAGAGCTTTACATAGAGGTGTTGATACAGCTGAATAACTTTGTTGTCTCTGTCAAAGTAGCATCATAAAGTATCTATCTGGTATTTGGTACCTCCTACAGACTGTTAATACTACACTTTATATCATGCATACTGGAGAAATATTACATATTATTATATAATAATAATGTCACATATTATTTTGAACACACGCCTGCACACACACACACACGCAGTTTCACAGTGGCTGGCCAAGCAGTTGACACATCACCTGTCAAGTAGATGGAAACATTGTGGTTTCTACAGACCTGAAAACTACCCCTCAGACCTGAAGTGATGTGATCCACTGTACTCTCTCTCACTCTCTGTGTTTGTCACTCTCTCTCTCTCTTCCTCCCTCTCTCAGTACCAGGTCCAGCAACTGTCTGAAACACAGGCCCCCCTTAAACCCTCAGACCTGAAACCCAGGCCCCCCTTAACCCCTCAGTCCTCAACTCAGACCTGAAACCCAGGCCCCCCTTAACCCCTCAGACCTGAAACCCAGGCCCCTCTTAACCCTTCCACTACAGAGCAGAAGCCCTAGCTGAGTAAACCACAAACACACACATATAGGACTATATATGATACGCAATCATATGTACAAACACTCCCATTTACCCACATAATGTATATATTAATACATGAAAACACATGTAAACATACATTGACAAAGACGAATGTTGATAAGTCTGATATTATGATGTGGCATTACAGTACTCATATAAGAGCTAGTCACTGATTGGCTGAGAAGACACACTCAGTACACAGGAAACCCACACTGACTTCCTGTTGTTGTTGTCATGGTGCTGTCATTCAGCCTGAGGAAGAGAGTCCAAACGTTGTTATTACAAGTTCATTTGTCACATATATCTCTCCCCTTCACACATATTGACCAGAGTGTGTATGTTAATTGATTGGCCACTGTTCATTGATAAACACAGAGATCATACATCAGATGGAATGAAAAGTAACGTTTAACACTGGGTATATAGCACATCCTCCAATGCATCTTGGGTATTGTAGTTAACTATTATCACCACCATAGTTTAGTGTTCAAAATACAAAGACCTATCATGAAAAATCAAATAGATTCAGTATCTCTCTTCATTAATGAAAAGTACTGTTGAACACTGGGTAGTTAGAGCGCTGAATGCTGATTGGCTGAAAGCTGTGGTATATATATGAGACAATACACTGCAGGTATGACGCAAAACAACTTGTTTACTGTTCTAATTACGTTGGTAACCTGTTTATAACAGCAAAAAGGCATCTAGGAGGTTTGTGGTATATGGCCAATATATCACGGCTAATACTTAGTGTTTAGTCTCCATGTTATCAGAGTGTTATAGTCTAATACTTAGTGTTTAGTCTCCATGTTATCAGAGTGTTATGGTTTAATACTTAGTGTTTAGTCTCCATGTTATCAGAGTGTTATGGTTTAATACTTAGTGTTCAGTCTCCATGTTATCAGAGTGTTATGGTCTAATACTTAGTGTTTAGTCTCCATGTTATCAGAGTGCTATCTCTGGGCTAGGTGGGACGTTTGCGTCCCACCCTAGTCAACAGCCAGTGGAATCCCGTGGCGCGATATTCAAATACCTTAGAAATGCTATTACTTCAATT
Source organism: Salmo salar (assembly GCF_905237065.1). NCBI lineage: Eukaryota > Metazoa > Chordata > Actinopteri > Salmoniformes > Salmonidae > Salmo > Salmo salar. Next base: position 22,649 of record NW_025548569.1, read on the forward strand.
TCTCAAACATATGACTATTTTACACCATTTTAAAGACAAGACTCTCGTTAATCTAACCACACTGTCCGATTTCAAAAAGGCTTTACAACGAAAGCAAAACATTAGATTATGTCAGCAGAGTACCAAGCCAGAAATAATCAGACACCCATTTTTCAAGCTAGCATATAATGTCACAAAAACCCAGAAGACAGCTAAATGCAGCACTAACCTTTGATGATCTTCATCAGATGACAACCCTAGGACATTATGTTATACAATACATGCATGTTTTGTTCAATCAAGTTCATATTTATATCAAAAAACAGCTTTTTACATTAGCATGTGACGTTCAGAACTAGCATACCCCCCGCAAAGTTCCGGCGAATTCACTAAGAATTTACTAAATTATTCACGATAAACGTTCACAAAAAGCATAACAATTATTTTAAGAATTATAGATACAGAACTCCTCTATGCACTCGATATGTCCGATTTTAAAATAGCTTTTTGGTGAAAGCACATTTTGCAATATTCTAAGTACATAGCCCAGGCATCACGGGCTAGCTATTTAGACACCCGGCAAGTTTAGCACTCACCATTATCAGGTTTACTATTATAAAAGTTTGATTACCTTTTGTTGTCTTCGTCAGAATGCACTCCCAGGACTGCTACTTCAATAACAAATGTTGGTTTGGTCCAAAATAATCCATCGTTATATCCGAATAGCGGCGTTTTGTTCGTGCGTCCCAGACACTATCTGAAAAGGTAAATCAGGGTCGCGCGCATGGCGCAATTCGTGACAAAAAAAATCTAAATATTCCATTACCGTACTTCGAAGCATGTCAACCGCTGTTTAAAATCCATTTTTATGCCATTTTTCTCGTAAAAAAGCGATAATATTCTGACCGGGAATCTCCTTTTAGCTAAACAGAGGAAAGTAAACAAAGCTTTCGGTCGACGCGGGCACGAGCCTGAGTCTCACAGTACATTAACCAGCCACTACCCAAACGCGCTACTTTTTTTCAGCCAGAGCCTGCAAAGCCACGATTCAGCTTTTTACCGCCTTCTGAGACCCTATGGCAGCCGTAGGAAGTGTCACGGGACAGCTAAGATCCTCACTCTTCAATAAACAGAGACAAGAAGAACGACACCTTGTCAGACAGGCCACTTCCTGCCTGAAACCTTGTCAGGTTTTTGCCTGCCAAATGAGTTCTGTTATACTCACAGACACCATTCAAACAGTTTTAGAAACTTTAGGGTGGTTTCTATCCATATGTAATAAGTATATGCATATTGTAGTTACTGGGTAGGAGTGGTAACCAGATTAAATCGGGTACGTTTTTTATCCAGCCGTGAAAATACTGCCCCCTAGCCATAACAGGTTAAAGCCTATATTGAATCCACAAGTTCTTGTAAGAGTGTTATATTCTTAAGACAATTTTCCACTACATAATTGGCGAGCTTGCCAGGAGCTGAAGTCCCCTCGGACAGTGGCGTTCTTGGTTGGTGACGGTTTCTCTGGACAATCTCGCAAACGGGTGGCCACCCAACTCTATACAGGTAAGCTTGTTCTTACATAGTTCAAATGTTTGTGTAGATTGCTTCAGGGATTATGTCTCAGTGGAGTGGACGTCACTTAGGTCTCTCTTTAAAAACTCCTAAAACCCAGTAATACTAAGAGCTTTTGAATTCAATAGAACTGCATGCATGCATGAATTTTGGGGGTTGTTAAAATATAATTACATGTGTGCATTTGTGAGGGCTGAATGTGTGGTGAGTGGTAGACCATGCTGGTGACGGGTGTTTAGCGGGGGGGGGGGCTTGCACTTGCGTTGGTTGGACCATTCAACAGACCTGCATGTTTGGGCCGGTTGGTTGGGGTTGTCCCGTCTGATTCTGCTTGGCCGAGCTCGGCTGTTTCAGGACCTGTTTTGGGATGTGCGTTAACCTCTATGGGCTAGGCGGGACGAATTCGTCCCACCTACGTAACAGCCAGTCTAATCCAGTGGCGCGATTTTTGAATCGTTTGAAATACTATTACTTCAATTTCTCAAACATATTACTATTTTACAGCTATTTAAAGACAAGACTCTCGTTTATCTAACCACACTGTCCGATTTCAAAAAGGCTTTACAACGAAAGCAAAACATTAGATGATGTCAGAAGAGTGCCCAGCCAGAAATAATCAGACACCCATTTTTCAAGCTAGCATATAATGTCACCAAAACCCAAACCACAGCTAAATGCAGCACTAACCTTTTATGATCTTCATCAGATGACACACCTAGGACATTATGTTATACAATACATGCATGTCTGTTCAATCAAGTTCATATTTATATCAAAAAACAGCTTTTTACATTAGCATGTGATGTTCAGAAAAAGCATACCCCCCGCAAACTTCCGGGGAATTTACTAACAGTTTGCTAAATTACTCACGATAAACGTTCACAAAAAGCATAACAATTATTTTAAGAATTATAGATACATTACTCCTCTATGCACTCGATATGTCCGATTTTAAAATAGCTTTTCGGATGAAGCACATTTTGCAATATTCTAAGTACATAGCCCAGCCATCACGGCTAGCTATTTAGACACCCGGCAAGATTATCCTTCACCATAATAACATTTCCTATAAGAAAAATGTTCTTACCTTTCCTGTTCTTCGTCAGAATACACGCCCAGGACTTCTACTTCAATAACAAATGTAGGTTTGGTCCCAAATAATCCATAGTTATATCCAAATAGCGTCGTTTTGTTCGTGCGTTCTAGACACTATACGAATGGTAATCCACGGTCGCGCATGGCGCATGGCGTGACAAAAAATGTCTAAATATTCCATTACCGTACTTCGAAGCATGTCAACCGCTGTTTAAAACCAATTTTTATGCCATTTATCTCGTAGAAAAGCGATAATATTCCGACCGGGAATCTGCAATAAACTAAACGGCCGAATTAAAATACTCCACGGGGGCTAATCGCGCACGCGCCTCATTCCATTGTCACCTAATGGGACACTTGGATAAGGTGATAATCTGTTTCAGCCTGAGGCTTCCTCGTCAACCTTCATGATTTTCCCGGGTCCTGAGAGCCTATTGGAGCCCTGGGAATTGTCACGTTACAGCTAAGATCCTTACTCTTCAATAAACAGATGCAAGACGCACGACTCCTTGTCAAACAGGCCACTTCCTGCATGAAACCTTGTCAGGTTTTTGCCTGCCATAGGAGTTCTGTTATACTCACAGACACCATTCAAACAGTTTTAAAAACTTTAGGGTGTTTTCTATCCAAACCTGAACAATAATATGCATATTCTAGCTTCTGAGTTGGTGTAGGAGGCAGTTAAAAATGGGCACATATTTTTTCCAAAATTCTCAATACTGCCCCCTAGCCCAAACAGGTTAACATAGCCCAATCAACCTGATCAGGCGGATCGTGTTGAGTGTGTGATTCGGGTTGCCCCTCTCGCGGGGCCATTCTTCTGGGGACCTTGTGTGGCCCAATTGGTGCATTTGTTTGCTCTCCTGGCTGGACTGCCTGGCGTGGGGCTGCGGCTGCGGCTGCCTGGACGTATTGTCAACACAAATACCGCTTTTTTAAAAAATTGAAAAAAGGTCTGCCCTAGGTGGCATATTCATGATACCGCCCCAATTAAACGGGGGTCTGCTTGGGTGAATAGATAGGACGCAGGACGCAGGAAAACGTTGACCCGATTAGGCGAGGTTCAACTGCAAAACAAAATCCTACAGATAAAATGCTCCGTCTAGCTAACGGGGTCGGCAGATCAGTAGATCACACCGAGTTGCTGCTCTGAGGAACAGAGTATAGCAGGGAGGGGGTGAATGGGATATGAAGGAAAACTGACCCGTTTAGGCAGAATTTCCATCATACCGTAAAATCCTGTAGAATATTGTCTCTTGTGTTGAGGAAGTGAAACAGGTCAGGCTAAAAAATATAGGTAGTTTTAGGCAAAACGTAGTGTGAGTGAACAAATGTGAATAAAAACTTGTGTGAGTGCAAATAAACGTCTGAATGAATGGAAGTTTCTCTGTGTTCAGAAAGTATATCAGAGCAGGCCAGGGTTGTGGAGTAAGAAGGAAGAATAGTGTGTGTGTGTGTCATTTGGGCCAGAGGGACTGTGCAGCCCCTCTGTGGCAGTGAACCAAATTAAGATAAGGAGAGTGCATCTGACTCTCACTGGGAAAAGGGAACAAAATAAATAGATAACAGACAAAAGAAGCTATGGAAAGATAAAACACTGACATAATAATGTGTTAAAGTGACCATTGCGGAATATATAGAACTTGTTGAATAAAGTGTTAAACAAGGCACATATAGTATATGCTGGTGTGTGAAGTAGAGAGATAAAACATACAGATAGGCATAAGATATACTATATGGTTAAAATAAACTCAGGCTATTAGAATAAGTAACAACAAATACATGGTATAGGTCTGTAGTACTTACTAGAGATATTACTACACCATAAAGGACAGTAGGGGGAAGCAGTGGGCAACTAAACACTTTGAAGCTGCAGAACCCTTTGGAGATTACAGTCTGAGGGGAGGACAGAAGTATCAGGTAATAAACATTAGAAGAGAGTAGGCTTGGAGAAAATCTGGTAAAATAGGAACTTGGACTGAGAATAGATAGTGAAACAGGAGCAAAGCAATGAGTAGCAATCAGATAGGATATAGTGAGTGAATAAATATAAACAAAAAGGATAGACATTATAAAGAATTAAATCAAAAGGAAAAGAAGATGGCAAGGAGGATTTAATAAATTAAAGCTAAACTGTAGACAGTCGATAAAATGAACAAAACACTAGTAGAAATATTAGGGATTAGACACCCCCTAAGTGTAACGGCTGTCGTGAGAGAGAGTAGACCAAGGTGCAGCGGAGTTAGTGTTCATCATTGAATATTTAATAGCAGAAAGAACACTATACAAAAATAAGAAAAAACCCGACAGCCAAACAGTCCTGTCAGGTGCAAAACACTAACAGAAACAATTACCCACAAAACCCAAAGGAAAAACATGCTCCTTATGTGTGACTCCCAATCAGTGACTTTTCCCTCCCATTTTGAGTAGCCTACCGAACGCGCTAACAACACGGAACAGCATGGAGTTATTTGGACATAAATTATGAACTTGATCGAAAAAAAACAACATTTGTTGTGGACCTGAGAATTCCTGGAAGTGCCTTCTGATGAAGATTATTAAAGGTAAGGGAATATTGCTAATGTTATTGATGGTTTTAGATGATTTCAACATAGCGGCTAGCTGTATAGCCTAGTGTATTTTTCTGACCAGAGTACTCAGATTATTGCAAAGTATGCTTTCCCAGTAAAGTTATTTTGAAATCTGTCAATGCGGTTGCATTCAGAATGCAACCGTTATTCTTTCAATAACAGTTTAATACTTTAACCATGTTTTATAATGAGTATTTTTTTGTAAATTCACTGGCAGTTTTGGGGGAGACACATTTTCTCAACGACACGCGCCGATGTAAAATGCTGTTTTTGGATATAAATATGAACTTGATAGAACAAAAATGCATGTATTGTCTAATATAATGTCCTAGGAGTGTCATCTGATGAAGATTGTCAAAGGTTAACCTGTTGGGGCTAGGGGGCAGTATTTGCACGGCCGGATAAAAAACGTACCCGATTTAATCTGGTTACTACTCCTGCCCAGTAACGAGAATATGCATATAATTGTTTGATTTGGATAGAAAACACCCTAAAGTTTCTAAAACTGTTTGAATGGTGTCTGTGAGTATAACAGAACTCATTTGGCAGGCCAAAACCTGAGAAGATTCCAAACAGGAAGCGCTCTCTGACCATTTCATGGCCTTCTTGATCATCTCTAACCAAAACAGGGGATCTCTGGCATGACGTGACATTTTCTAACGCTCCCATAGGCTCTCAGAAGGCGCCAGAAAGCTGAATCGTGGCTTTGCAGGCCCTGGCTGAAAAACATTAGCGCATTTTGTAAGTGGTCGATCTGAGAACAATGAGACTGGGGCGCGCGTGTCCGAGCTGACACCATGTTTACTTTCTCTCTCTTTGAACGAAAACAACTACTCCCGGTCGGAATATTATCGCTTTTTTTACAAGAAAAATGGCATAAAAATTGATTTTAAACAGCGTTTGACATGCTTCTAAGTACGGTAATGAAATATTTAGAATTTTTTTGTCACGAAACGCGTCGGGCGCGTCACCCTTATTTACCCTTCGGATAGTGTCTTGAACGCACGAACAAAACGCCGCTATTTGGATATAACTATGGATTATTTGGGACCAAACCAACATTTGTTATTGAAGTAGAAGTCCTGGGAGTGTATTCTGACGAAGAACAGCAAAGGTAATAACATTTTTCTTATAGTAAATCTGACTTTGGTGAGGGCTAAACTTGGTGGGTGTCTAAATAGCTAGCCCTGTGATGCCGGGCTATCTACTTAGAATATTGCAAAATGTGCTTTCACCGAAAAGCTATTTTAAAATCGGACATAGCGAGTGCATATAGGAGTTCTGTATCTATAATTCTTAAAATAATTATGTTTTTTGTGAACGTTTATCGTGAGTAATTTAGTAAATTCACCGGAAGTGTTCGGTGGGAATGTTAGTCACATGCTAATGTAAAAAGCTGGTTTTTGATATAAATATGAACTTGATTGAACAAAACATGCATGTATTGTAAATTAATTATTGCATTCAAATTTAAAGGAAAAAAAAGAAAAAAAGAAATGATCGCTATATTCCCTCCCGGTTCTTTTTCCTAAAAATTCTTAATTTTTTTTTTATATTTTTTTTCTCTGGTTTTTTTAGTTTAAATTTATAACATAATGTCCTAGGTGTGTCATCTGATGAAGATCAAAGGTTAGTGCTGCATTTAGCTGTGGTTTGGGTTTATGTGACATTATATGCTAGCTTGAAGTGGGTGTCTGATTATTTCTGGCTGGGTACTCTGCTGACATAATCTAATGTTTTGCTATCGTTGTAAAGCCTTTTTGAAATCGGACAGTGTGGTTAGATAAAGGAGAGTCTTGTCTTTAAAATGGTGTAAAATAGTCATATGTTTGAGAAATTGAAGTAATAGCATTTCTAAGGTATTTGAATATCGCACCACGGGATTACACTGGCTGTTGAGTTGGTGGGATGCAAGCGTCCCACCTAGCCCATAGAGGTTAACCAGCTAAAATTATGCACTTTCTGCTTTTGGTGACGCCTGTCCTTGAGTTGAAAATGGATGTGTGTACTTTTTTGGCTATGTACTCTCCTAACATAATCTAACTTTATGCTTTCGCCGTAAAGCCTCTTTGAAAAATCGGACAATGTGGTTCGATTAAGGAGATGTTTATCTTTTAAATGATGTAAAATAGTTGATTGTTTGAGAAATTGAAATTATTAGATGTTTGATGTTTTGAATTTCCCGCCTTGCTAGCAATCCCGTCACAGGGATTAGGTTACCCTCGATCCCCAAGAGGTTATCAGTTCCCCGGATGTGCCGCACATCGAGATGGAAAGATTGTAAAAATAAACACCATCTCATTATCCTCTGATTAGGACACATCATGGACCTGAAAAAAGTGAGAGGGTTATGGTCGGTGTAGACCACAATAGGTACTACCCCCGACCCAACATACACTTCAAAGTGTTGTAGCGCCCAAATGAGTGCTAGCGCTTCTTTTTCAATGACCGAATAGTTCAACTGATAACGGTTAAACCTTTTGGAAAAGAAACTAACAGGCCTCTCAACCCCAGACTCATCTGCTTGCAGCAAAACTGCCCCTGCCCCCACATGACTAGCATCCACCTGCAAGGTAAATGACAAATCCACGCGAGGGGCAGCCAGCACCGGAGTTGAGGTAAGCAACCTCTTTGCATCTTCAAAAGCCTGTTAACAACGAGAAGACCATACGTAAACAGCCTTAGCTTTCAGCAATTCTGTCAAGGGAGCGACCACAGTAGAAAAGTTCCTACAAAAGCCATGGTAGTAACCAATCATTCCCAAGAAACGCATAAGTTCCTTTTTTGTAGTTGGTGGTGGAAAAGCATCAATAGCTACCACTTTAGCCCGAACAGGACGCACTTCACCCTGCCCAACCACCTTTCCAAGGTATGTAACAGTCGCCTGAGCAAACTCACATTTAGCCAAATTGATCGTGAGGCGACCTGCAGCCAGACGTTCGAACAAGGCTTGAATACGGGACAGATGTTCCTCCCAAGTATCTGCATATATCACTACATCGTCCAGATAAACAGCGCACCCGGCCAGACCTGCGACAACCCTGTTCATAAGTCGCTGAAAAGTGGCAGGTGCATTACGCAGGCCGAAACTCATAACCGAATAGGAGTTCAGACCAGAGGGTGTAATAAAGGCAGAGATTTCACGTGCCCTACTCGTTAGTGGCACCTGCCAATAGCCCTTTAACAGGTCAAATTTGCTCAAACTTAGCTGCTCCAACTTGATCTACGCAGTCCTCCATCCGAGGAAGAGGAAATGAATCTGGCTTAGTGACAGTGTTTACCTTACGGTAGTCCGTACAAAATCTGTTTGTTCCATCCGGTTTACTGACCAAGATACAGGGAGAAGCCCAACTGGAGAAAGAAGGCACTGCTATCTTACTCTCCAGCATGTACATGACCTCAGCATCCAGACAACACAGTTTCTCTGCAGAAACTCTATAGAACCGCTGACGAATGGGGTCAGCATCTCCAATGTCAATATCATGCTCTATCTAGTTTGTACGTGTTGGTGTATCAGAAAACAACTCTGGAAATTTCCGAATCAGACCAACCATCTCTTTTCGCTCATCAACAGGTAGATGAGTAAGAAGGTCGTCCAAAATATCCAGTGTCTCTGAATTTTTCAATCTACCTTGCAGTATGCAATCATCGGGACCAGGAACATCTTCCTCATCATGCACAGACCTAGCATGAGAAGAACCAAAGGATGTAACGGTATCAGCCAAAAGAACAGGTTTACCGTCCTCTGTAGACTCCCACTGTTCAGTCTCAATTGAACGTGCATAATAGGGTTTTAGCAAAATTACATGGCACAGTTGGTGTGCTTTTCTCCGTTCTGGAGTGGCAACTAGATAATTCTGCTCAGTGTACTGGCGCACCACTGTATATGGACCTTGAAACTTGGCTTGAAAAGGAGAACCAACAATTGGCAGCAGAGCAAGAACCTGGTCACCTGGACTAAAGTGATGAGGCTCAGTTCGACGATCAAATATGCCCTTCATCCTTTCCTGTGAAGATGATAGCTTTTCTTTCGCCATTTCACCAGCGGCGTACAAGCGTTGCCGGAAATCACACACATACGATAATAGGGACTGAGGAGGCCCGGGAGACTTCCAATCATCCTGGAGAACAGATTAAAGTCCACGCACCCTATGTCCAAACACAAGGTCATTTGGACTGAAACCTGTGCTCTCCTGTGAAACCTCCCTAGCGGCTAACAGTAACCAAGGCAACCCCTCCTCCCAATCCTTATCCATCTCATTACAATAAGCTCTCAACAAAGACTTAAGTGTTTGATGGAAATGTTCCAGTGCTCCTTGACTTTGCGCATGATAGGCGCTAGACAAATTGTGTTTAATATGGAGCTGTTGGAGAACCTGACCAAAGAGATTAGAGGTGAAATTTGATCCTTGATCACTCTGAATGACCTTCTCACTGTTTGGAATTCCTCACTGTTTGGAATTCCTGAGTCAAAGCTTTTAACACAGACTTAGTCGTGATAGACCGGAGAGGATAGGCAGCAGGAAACCTAGTGGTCTGACACAGTCAACAAATAACTACTACCCTTTTTAGAACGAGGCAGAGGACCAACACAATCAATAATCAGGTACTCAAAAGGTTAGCTGAGTACAGGAAAAGGAAACAGTGGTACTGGCTTAATAGCTTGATTAGGTTTACCAGTTAATTGACAGGTGTGACAAGTTTTGATGAAATCAGAAACATCTCTCTTCAATCTAGGCCAAAAGAAATGTCTTAATATGCGATTGTAGGTTTTCCTCACACCCATATGTCCAGCAACGTCGTTGTGAGAAGTTGTCAAAACCAACTCACGAAGCTTAACTGGTACCACAACCTGACTAATCGCCTCCCCCAGAAAACAACTACCATGAGACATCCACTTTCTCAACAGGACATCCTCTTGGAGAAAATATCCATGTGCGACATCTCCCAACTGTTCCACAGGCACAATTTGGTCACGCAACTTTTCTAATGTGGGGTCAGTCCGTTGCGCATCGATTAGATCGGAGCGGGGTACAGATAACGGGATAACAGGGAAAACAGTGAGAGACATCTTTGTGGTATTCTCATTTCCCGACGCAGTAACTAGGTCGCCATGGATCATAGAACGCGTCACTGCACACGCAGAGAACACCTCTGGGAAACTCCGCAGACTCTCATCAGGAATCCCTACAATTGACAGTGTAGTGGAAACCACTAGAGATGGAGACACAACAGGCCACACACGCTCACCAGCCAATTTATTCCCAAGGATAACGTTGATACCCTCAATAGGCAATGAAGGACGCACCCCCACAACAACCTCACCTTTCACCAGTCCACAATCCAACATTAGTCTATGCAATGGAACTGACAGAGTGTTCAAACCTATTCCCCTAATTAGCACACTATTCCCTGAATCAGTCTCAGCAGAGAAGGGTAACAGAGATTCCAACACAAATGATTCAGAGGCACCTGTGTCTCTTAGGATCTTCACTGGCACTAGGTTCTTACTTCCTGACAGAGACACAAAACCCTCCGTAATGAAAGGTAAATAGTCTGGATCAATATGGATTTTCACATGCCCCTGGGCATGAGACAATGTGTCAGGAGTGAACTGATGTGGAACAGGTGCAGCTAACGCCGTAGGCTTAGATTTAACAAAAGTACCTGTACTGAATTTATCCTTAGACCTAAGAACCGGACATTCGTTTTTCCAATGACCTGAGCTTTGACAGTAGTGACACTCTTGACCAAAGCCAGTTTTAACATGGGAGTCAGGCTCAACCCTAGTTGAATAAAACTCTGCCTGTGAACCAGAGTATCTCGGTGAGCGAGGTCCAAATCTCTCCGAACGTCTCCACTCACTCCGAATACGGGGCTCTACAAAAACAGTTGTGAGTCAAAACATATTCGTCTGCCAAAATCGCAGCTTCAGCGATAGTTTTAACTTTCCGTTCGTTAATGTACATCGCTATACGATCAGGGACTGTGTCCTTAACCTGTTATGGATAGGGGGCAGTATTTTCATGGCCGGATAAAAAACGTACCCGATTTAATCTGATTATTACTCCTGCCCAGAAACTAGAATATGCATATAATTATTAGCTTTGGATAGAAAACACCCCAAAGTTTCTAAAACTGTTTGAATGGTGTCTGAGTATAACAGAACTCATTTGGCAGGCCAAAACCTGAGAAGATTCCTTACAGGAAGTGCCCTCTCTGACCATTTTTTGCCCTCCTTGATTAGCTCTATCCAATACAGGGGTTCTCTGCTGTTACGTGACACTTCCTACGGCTCCCATGGGCTCTCAGAAGGCGGCAAAAAGCTGAATGACGTAATTCCAAGCCCTTGCTGAAAAGCTTTAGCGCATTTGCTAAGTGGTCTATCAGCGGTTAATGGGACTCATGTTCGTGCATGAGACGACCATGTTTTTATTCTATCGTCTTTGAACGTATACAACGACTCCCGGTCGGATTATTATTGCTTTTTTACGAGAAATTTAGCATAAGAATTGATTTTAAACAGCGGTTGACATGCTTCGAAGTACGTTAATGGAATATTTAGAAATGTTTTGTCACAAAATGCGTCGTGCTCGTAACCCTTCTTTACCATTCGGATAGTGTCTTGAACGCACGAACAAAACGCCGCTGTTTGGATATAACAATGGATTATTTGGGACCAAACCAACATTTGTTATTGAAGTAGAAGTCCTGGGAGTGCATTCTGACAAAGAACACCAAAGGTAATCAAACTTTTCTAATAGTAAATCGGAGTTTGGTGAAGGCTAAACTTGCTGGGTGTCTAAATAGCTAGCCCTGTGATGCCGGGCTATCTACTGAGAATATTGCAAAATGTGCTTTCACCGAAAAGCTATTTTAAAATCGGACATATCGAGTGCATAGAGGAGTTCTGTATCTATAATTCTTAAAATAATTGTTATGTTTTTTGTGAACGTTTATCGTGAGTAATTTAGTAAATTCACCGGAGGTTTGCGGGGGGTATGCTAGTTCTGAACATCACATGCTAATGTAAAAAAGCTGGTTTTTGATATAAATATGAACTTGATTGAACAAAACATGCATGCATTGTATAACATAATGTCCACTTGAAGCCTGTGGCGCGATTTTCAAAACCTTAAAAATCCTATTACTTCAATTTCTCAAACATATGACTATTTTACAGCTGTTTAAAGACAAGACTCTCGTTAATCTAACCACACTGTCCGATTTCAAAAAGGCTTTACAACGAAAGCAAAACATTAGATTATGTCAGCAGAGTACCAAGCCAGAAATAATCAGACACCCATTTTTCAAGCTAGCATATAATGTCACCAAAACCCAGAAGACAGCTAAATGCAGCACTCACCTTTGATGATCTTCATCAGATGACAACCCTAGGACATTATGTTATACAATACATGCATGTTTTGTTCAATCAAGTTCATATTTATATAAAAAACCAGCTTTTTACATTAGCATGTGACGTTCAGAACTAGCATACCCCCCGCCATACCCCCCGCAAACTTCCGGGGAATTCGCTAACATTTTACTAAATTACTCACGATAAACGTTCACAAAAAGCATAACAATTATTTTAAGAATTATAGATACAGACCTCCTCTATGCACTCGATATGTCCGATTTTAAAATAGCTTTTTGGTGAAAGCACATTTTGCAATATTCTAAGTACATAGCCCAGGCATCACGGGCTAGCTATTTAGACACCCGGCAAGTTTAGCACTCACCATAATCATATTTACTATTATAAAAGTTTGATTACCTTTTGTTGTCTTCGTCAGAATGCACTCCCAGGACTGCTACTTCAATAACAAATGTTGGTTTGGTCCAAAATAATCCATCGTTATATCCGAATAGCGGCGTTTTGTTCGTGCGTTCCAGACACTATCCGAAATGGTAAAGAAGGGTCGGGTGCATGGCGCAATTCATGACAAAAAAATTCTAAATATTCCATTACCGTACTTCGAAGCCTGTCAACCGCTGTTTAACCTGTTGGGGCTAGGGGGCAGTATTTGCACGGCTGGATAAAAAAATGTACCCGATTTAATCTGGTTACTAATCCTACCCAGTAACTAGAATATGCATATACTTATTATATATGGATAGAAAACACCCTAAAGTTTCTAAAACTGTTTGAATGGTGTCTGTGAGTATAACAGAACTCATTTGGCAGGCAAAACCCTGAGACATTTTCTGACAGGAAGTGGATACCTGATGTGTTGTATTACCTTTAAACCTATGCCATTGAAAAACACAGGGGCTGAGGAATATTTTGGCACTTCCTATTGCTTCCACTAGATGTCACCAGCCTTTACAAAGTGTTTTGAGTCTTCTGGAGGGAGATCTGACCGAACAAGAGCCATGGAACGATGATGGCCCATTAGACACCTGGGCGCGAGTTCATGTTGGGTACCCTCGTTCCAATACGTTATAAAAGAGAATGCATTCATCCACCTTGAATATTATTCATGTTCTGGTTAAAAAGGCCCTAATGATTTATGCTATACAACGTTTGACATGTTTGAACGAACGTAAATATATTTTTTCCCCTCGTTCATGAAGTGAAGTCCGGCGGGCTTAGATCATGTGCTAACAAGACGGAGATTTTTGGACATAAATAATGAGCTTTTTTGAACAAAACTACATTCGTTATGGACCTGTGATACCTGGAAGTGACATCTGATGAAGAGAATCAAAGGTAATGGATTATTTACATAGTATTTTCGATTTTAGATCTCCCCAACATGGCGGCTAGTCTGTATCGCAACGCGTATTTTTCTGGGCGCAGTGCTCAGATTATTGCAAAGTGTGATTTCCCAGTAAGGTTATTTTTAAATCTGGCAAGTTGATTGCGTTCAAGAGATGTAAATCTATAATTCTTTAAATGACAATATAATATTTTACCAATGTTTTCTAATTTTAATTATTTCATTTGTGGTGCTGACTTGAATGCCGGTTATTGGAGGGAAACGATTTCCTGAACATCAACGCCACAGTAAAACGCTGTTTTTGGATATAAATATGAACTTGATAGAACTAAAAATGCATGCATTGTCTAACACAATGTCCTTGGAGTGTCATCTGTTGGAGATTGTAAAAGGTTAGTGCATAATTTTAGCTGATTTATGGTTTTGGTGACGCCTGTCTTTGAATTGGCACAACATTACACACAACTCTTGTAAATGTACTGTCCTAACATACTCTAAATTTATGCTTTCGCCGTAAAACCTTTTTGAAATCGTAAAATGTGGTTAGATTAAGGAGATGTTTATCTTTCAAAGGGTGTAAAATAGTTGTATGTTTGAAAAATTTGAATTTTTACATTTATTTGGATTCAAATTTGCCGCTCTTGAAATGCACCTGCTGTTGATGGAGTGCACCACGGGTGGGACGCTAGCGTCCCACCTAGCCCATAGAGGTTAAGGATGAAACAATGACTAGGATGTGTGTATCATCCCCAATCGCAAGGTATCGTAGAGAGAGCTAACGGCTCGCTGAAAAATAAAATAATAAAGATTTGCGTATCCACAGGGCTTAATTGGATAGATGCTTTGCCGCTTGCACTAATGAGTTGTCGCATGGAAACTAACAGAAACATGCATTTGTCACCGCATGAAATGCTTACGGGTCGACCCATGCCTGTGCCAACACTAGGAGGACTATAATAAGGTCCCTCTCTAGATATACTAGAAAAATAATTAAAATCATATGTGAAACACCTAACTGAGATACACGAAGCTATATATTCACAGGAGAAAAATAAAGTACCTTAGCCAAGACCAGAGGACCTGGTCTACATTCGGGTGTTCCAGAGGAAGTGGGATCAGCCGAGGAGAGAAGGACCCTATGAGGTGGCCAACACAACGACAACAGCCGTCCAGGTGAAAGGCAGCAAGACGTGGTATCATCTAAACCACTGCACCAGAGTGCCAACAGAAATAAGGATACAACCATACAGAGATGAGGACCCAGAGGATGCTGATACACCAGACAGGGGCCCAAACGGAGCGGGAGCAGCAGAAGAGATCAAGGCTCCGGAAGGAGGCCAGGAAGCTAATAGGCCAAGTGGAAGCCAAGACACGACTGTTACACCGCCAACTGCTCTCAGAAGAAGCAAAAGGAGAGACAGGGCGGGAGAAGAAACCGGCGAACCACCACTATTCAATCCTGTGGGACCAGAGACTCCAGGCTGGGGGGGAAAACGACATGCCTGATACTCCTGGTGATATACCTACTGTGGCAGATATCCCTGGCGGAAGCCCTATACAATGGGACCCAGTAGTACACCCTAGAGAATGGGAATATCTCTTCCCTGGAATTGATGCCTTTCCAGACAGGAGTCCAAATGGGTCAGAGGAGGGAGCTCCCCAAACAGAAGAAGGGGGAGCCACTGTAGGAGAAGCCACCCCAACAGGAGCCACTGAAGGAGAAGCTACCCAGGCAGGAGGAGGAGAAGCCACTCCAGCAGCGGGAGGAGAAATCTCTCAAAGAGGATAAGAAGGAAACGCTCCGAGGGCCGGAGGACAAGGGGATTTCCCCTCAATTCACTTTTCGGCTCTTGCCTGGTCCCCTGGATAAACATTTGGCAGTAAGAAAAGGGACATTGACACTGACACAGCACATGAATCAGTGAACAACAGACTCACGTGCAATCAAACAGCATGATAGAGGCAGGCAGAAAAGAGAAGAACCTGCTGAACAATCTGGAAGAACAAACAAGGTTAGCATTCTAGTCCCACCTCAAATCTTAACAGAAACAGGAGAACAGAGATCAGTTGCAGTCTATAGGATTAAACCCCTACCTGAGATTGCATTCTGTGGATGGACACATCATCAGACGAAGGGAGAAGTGATCTGGGACCCGAAAGGATGTGACCT
The DNA here is from genome assembly GCF_905237065.1 of Salmo salar. Lineage (NCBI taxonomy): Eukaryota > Metazoa > Chordata > Actinopteri > Salmoniformes > Salmonidae > Salmo > Salmo salar. The sequence continues at coordinate 38,779 of NW_025548569.1, forward strand.
AACAATAACCAAAGAAGAAGATGAATGGGTGCTCACCATGAATACGATTGAACCCATTGAAGGAGAATAATTTATAGTTGAAATAACACGGACAAGACTGACTGAAGGGAGCAGTTCAACCATCATTAAAATCGAATCTACACCGGCACCCAAACAGGAGGTGCTTGCAACGACTAGAACCACGACAACTGTGGCAGCTGCTGTTAACACCACAGTAGCTACTACTAGAGTACCAACTACTACTCTGGGTGAGAAATCCACTATACCCACAAAGAAACCAGAAGCATCAGAATCAGGAGGGTTTTTTATGGACATTTGGAACTTGACAAACACTAACAGCCTATCTCAAAACGAAACACTGATGCAATAACAAGTATGTTAGATCCAGAACCATTCAAGGACAAAACAATGGAAGAAGTGGTAAAGAATGACTGGTATAAATGGGCTAGGTATACGGCAGACCAACATAGAATGGACAATTGTATTTTATGCAGCAAGTCACTTTTGTCTGATCTTTTGATAGTACCTGAACCTGCATCATTTGACGACTGTGCTAATTGGAAAAAACGCTAATTGTGTTCAGAAAAAGTACCATATTCCTTTATGCAACATAGAATGTAGAATTGCATTGGGTAGTACCAGGGGTAAGACTATGTTAAATGAGACTGTGTTGGCTCATAAAGAATGTGCAATTTATAACATTAGAACTGAATTGGATGGACCCCAAATAGACAAAAGTACTGTTGTTAAGGGAATATACGAATGTTTCTATAGCCATGGTACGGATGGAATTAATGTAGGAAACACAACTGTTAAATGTGATACTATCTGGGTGTTAGAAGTTGCAGGGGTTCGCAAATTTAGTGAGAAAGGTTTAATTATAAATAGAAGGGGTCTGTGTGGTCACATTACTCAGGTTACACCATCTCTTACTATGTTAAAGAACCAAGATAGAGGTATTGCTGATAGCTTTTGGATGTGTGGAGAGAACAGACTTCTGAATGTTCTTCCTGAAGGATGGACTGGGTTGTGTGCTTTAGTCAGAGCAGTCCAACAGGTTACCATCATCAAAGCACCTCAGGAGGAACATGTTAAAACTAGAGTTAAAAGGGAGTATGAATCAGATCCTAGAGTGTACCTTGATGCAATTGGACAACCTAGAGGTGTGCCCAATGAATTTAAGGCCAGAGATGAGATTAAATCTGGATTTGAATCTATATTTTTATGGATAACACCCAACAAGAACTTAGAGTGGATTAATTGTATATACTACAATCCACAAAGATGTATTAATTACACTGGCTCAGCTTTAACAGCCTTGGGAGAACAAGTAAGGGCCACTAGCAAAATGACATGGCAGAATAGACAGGCTCTCAACTGGCTCTTAGCAGAGAAGGGGGGAGTTTGTGTAATGTATGGAGATGCTTGCTGTACTTTCATTCCCAATAACACTGCACCTAATGGATTATTTTCCCTTGCTATGACTAAACTTAAAGGGTTAAGAGCAGAAGTAAAGGCTAATGCTGGATTTGATTCTCATGTCTGGGATTGGTTGGACCTAGCTTTGGGAAAATGGGGTGCTATGTTTACTAGACTGGCTATCATGTTGGGTGGAGATCTAGTGGCATTGGGCATTGTATTTTGTTGTGTTCTGCCAATGATAAGATCCTTTTTGGTCAAGACCACTGTTAAACAGATGTCAGTGCGTAGAGCCAACCCAAGATATATGAAGGGTTCGAGAGTAAGGTTATCGGGTAATCAGTTTAAAGATCGCATACTAGATACACATATTATAATCAATCCAGTTCCTGGTAACCCTGGACATTATACGAATAGGAATGGAAAACCTTGCAATGCTGTTGGAGGACCCCTTGATTGCCCTTTTGGTAATCCTAACTGTCTTCATGGAGTGATACGTGGAGGAGGTTATGAGTGCCATGATTGGCTTCCTTGTGGTCTTCCTGTGTATGCCAAAGCACCTGGCTCGGATGAATATGTGCTTGTTCATGTACACAAAAAATGCCCTCAGTTTAATCGTTGCAAGTGGTGCTCCAAAGATTGTAGCGAAGGGCATTACCATCATGCTGATCCCCTGTACTGTGCTATGTGCCAACGAGGGGATTTTCCTATCTGTGAAAATGAGGAATGTGCTCCCATGATATGAAATCTAGTATATCCTTGAATAAGTCTAAAGTTTTTGTGTTTTATGTGTGTTTGGGTTTTTATACATATTTAAATGTATGACTTTTCTTTTAATTCAAGCTAGTTTTGCCATCCTAAATGAGGATCATTTATTATACGCTAGGTAACAGAGGGTATTCCGGTTACAAGTGTCTACAGACCATGTCCTTAATCTTCTAGCAGAGATGGGTAATGATGCCAATTTTCTGTTAGAGAGGTGTCCGCGAGGGAGGATCGTGTTAGAGTGTCTCAATTTGGAAAGTTGTCTTGTTACTTTTATTTTACGACTTAAGGCTTGTTATTCTGTCCCAATTCCCATTAATGTAATTATTCTCTCAATATTCTACATAACTGAGATAACCTCAGGCAAGGCTATGTACTACATGCTCATTGCTTCATCATAATATATTGGTTTATTATGTGTGTTTTAATTTATAAGTTTGACTGGGTCTTTTACTCCTGTCTATGTTATTGGATTGGAGATGTTTGGTCCAGTTTATGTCTATATCTTATTTCACATATAGTTGTAATGTTCATTATTCTGTGTGTGATTCATTCTGCTTCCATCCTTGTCGCTTGTATTTAGATATTATTTTGGTGTGGGACTAATTAGTCCCAGAGGAGGGATTTATGTGGGAGATAAGCAGCTGTGCTGAAGGAGAAAGAACATAAATACATTGGCTATAGGAGGAGAAGATGACATCTGGTTCTGATAGAGCAACAGGCCACGGTGGAAGGCATAGCGACCTGACAACTGTACTTGAGTTATGCAGAAAGGGCCCCAAAATACATTCAAGATAGTCAGACAAAGGGGCACAGAGAAAAGGATGAGCATGCAAGACATGCAGTATTTTTTGTATCAACATAAGGAGGTTTCAGCCACCATTATAATATAAATCGAAAGCAGATGTGGGTGTTATCCTAAAAATTGGGCGTTATGCATAGGGTTGAAAGATAATGGTGCCAGAAAACCTAAGAGAAATGACTTCATTTAAATAAAGGATGTGCCATATGAAATGTATGTATAAAAAGCAGAGCCGAGCTTGGGGAAGTCAGTTGTTTCCGCGGACCAGCTCGGCTTTGCTACTCTGTATTAAAGTCTATATTGAATTTACAAGTTCTTGTAAAAGTGTTATATGTTAAGACTATTTTCCACGACATAATCTGACATGATACTCTACTACTGTGGTAATCTGAACTGGGACTCTACTTCTGTGGTAATCTGACCTGGGACTCTACTACTGTGGTAATCTGACCTGGGACTCTACTGCTGTGGTATTTTCACCTGGGACTCTACTACTGTGGTAATCTGACCTGGGACTGTATTACTGTGGTATTCTGACCTGAGACTATATTACTGTGGTAATCTGACCTGGGACTCTACTACTGTGGTAATCTGACCTGGGAATCGACTGAAATTATAATCTGACCTGGGGCTCTACTGCTGTGCTTATCTGACCTGGGACTTTACTACTGTGGTAATCTGACCCTTGGACTGTATTACTGTAGTAATCTGACCTGGGACTGTAATACTGTGGTAATCTGACATGGGATTTTAATACTGTAGTAATATGACCTGGAACTGTACAACTGTGTTAATCTCTCCTCGGACTGTACTACTGTGGTAATCTGACCTGGGAATCTACTACGATAATAATCTGACCTGGGACTCCACTACTGTAGTAATGTGACCTGGGACTGTATTAAAGTGGTAATCTGACCTGGGACTGTATTAATGTGGTAATCAGACCTGGGATTCTAATACGGTAGTAATCTGACCTGGGACTGTACTACTTTGGTAATCTTCCCAGGGAACCTCCAACAACTGTGGTAATCTGAGTTGGGACTCTACTGCTGTGGTAATCTGACCTGGGCCTCTACTGCTGTGGTAATCTGACCTGGGACTGTACTACTGTGGTAATCTGACCGCGGACTGTACGACTGTGGTAATCTGACCTCGGACTGTACTACTGTGGTAAAATGCCCAGGGAACCTCCAACAACTGTAGTAATCTGATTTGGGACTCTACTGCTGTGGTAATCTGACCTGGGACTCTACTACTGTGATAATCTGACCTGGGACTCTACCACTGTGGTTAACTGATCTGGGACTCTACTACTGTGGTAATCTGTCCTGTGAGTGTACTACTGTGGTAATTTGACCTGGGACTCTAATACTGTGTTAAACTGACCTGGTACTGTACTACTGTGGAAATCTTACCTGGGAATCTACTACAATGACAATCTGACCTGGGACTCTACTGCTGTGGTAATCTGTCCTGGGACTCGACTGCTGTGGTAATCTGACCTGGGACTGTACTACTGTGGTAATCTAACCTGGAACTACTACTATGGTAATTTGACCTGGGGCTATGCTACTGTGGTAATCTGACCTGGGACTGTACTACTGTGGTAATCTAACCTGGAACTGTACTACTGTGGTATTCTGACCTGAGACTCTACTACTGTGGTAATCTGACCTGGGAATATACTACTGTGGTAATAGGAACAGGGACACTACTACCGTCGTAATGTGACCTGGGACTCTACTAAAGTGGCAATCTGACCTGGGACTGTATTACTGTGGTAATCAGACCTGGGATTCTAACACTGTAGTAATCTGACCTGGGACTGTTCTACTGTGTTAATCTGACCCGGGACTGTACCACTCTGGTACTCTGACCTGGGACTGTACTACTGTGGTAATCGGACCTGGGACTCTAAAACTGTGGAAATCTGACCTGGGACTTTAATACTGTGGTAATCTGACCTGGGAATAAACTAAAATGATAATCTGACCTGTGACTCTACTGCTGTGCATATCTGACCAGTGACTCTACTGCTGTGCTTATCTGACCTGGGACTTTAATACTGTGATAATCTGACCCGGGACTGTACTAAATTGGTAATCTGACCTGGGACTTTACTACTGTGGTAATCTGACCTGGGACTCCACTACTGTGGTAATCTGACCTGGGAACTCTAATACTGTGTTAATCTGACTAGGACTCCAATACTGTGGTAATCTGACCTGGGACTCTACTTCTGTGGTAATCTGACATGGGACTCTACTACTTTGATAGTCTGACCTGGGACTGTACTACTGTGTTAATCTGAACTGTGACTGTACTACTGTGGTAATCTGACCTGGGCCTGTTCTACTGTGGTTATATGACCTGGGACTGAACTACTGTGGTATTCTCATTTGGGACTGTACTACTTTGGTAATCTGACCTGGGACTCTACTACTGTGGTAATCTGATCTGGGACTCTACTACTCTGGTAATCTGACCTGGGACTCTACTACTGTGGTAATCTGACCTGGGACTCTACTACTGTGGTACTCTGACCTGGGTCTCTACTACTGTGGTAATCTGACCTGGGACTCTACTTCTGTGGTTATCTGACCTGGGACTCCACTACTGTGGTAATCTGACCTGGGACTGTACTACTTTGGTAATCTGACCTGGGACTCTAATACTGTAGTAATCTGACCTGGGACTGTACTACTGTGGTAATCTAACTCGGGACTGTACTGCTGTGGTAATCTGACCTGGGACTCTACTACTGTGGTAATCTGACCTGGGTCTCTACTACTGTGTTAATCTGAACTGGGACTCTACTACTGTGGTAATCTGACCTGGGACTCTACTTCAGTGTTTATCTGACCTGGGACTCTACTACTGTGATAATCTGACCTTGGCCTGCACTTCTTTGGTAATCTGACCTGGGACTCTACTACTTTGGTAATCTGACCTGGGACTGTACTACTATGGTAATCTGACCTTGGACTGTATTACTGTTGTAATCTGACCTGGGACTGTACTACTGTGGTAATCTGACCTGAGACTCTACTTCTGTGGTTATCTGACCTGGGTTTCTACTACTGTGGCAATCTGACCGGGGACTGTACTACTGTGGTAATCTGACCTGTGACTGTTCTACTGTGGAAATCTAACCCAGGACTGTACTACTGTGGTAATCTGACCTGGGCCTGTACTTCTGTGGTAATCTGACCTGGGACTCTACTACTGTGGTAATCTGACCTGGGACTCTACTTCTGTGGTAATCTGACCTGGGACTCTACTTCTGTGGTTATCTGACCTGGGACTCCACTACTGTGGTAATCTGACCTGGGACTGTAATCTTCTGTGGTACTGTAGTAATCTGACCTGGGACTGTACTACTGTGGTAATCTAACTTGGGACTGTACTACTGTGGTAATCTGACCTGGGACTCTACTACTGTGGTAATCTGACCTGGGTCTCTACTACTGTGTTAATCTGAACTGTAACTGTACTACTGTGTTAATCTGACCTGGGCCTGTTCTACTGTGGTAATCTGACTTTATACTCTAATACTGTAGTAATCTGATCTGGGACTCTACTACTGTGGTAATCTGACCTGGGACTCTACTAATGTGGTAATCTGACCTGGGACTCTACTTCTGTGGTTATCTGAACCTGGGACTCCACTACTGTGGTAATCTGACCTGGGACTGTACAATTGTGGTAATCTGACCTGAGACTCTAATACTGTAGTAATCTGACCTGGGACTGTACTACTGTGGTAATTTAACTTGGGACTGTACTACTGTGGTAATCTGACCTGGGACTCTACTACTGTGGTAATCTGACCTGGGGCTCTACTACTGTGGTAATCTTAACTGGGACTATTCTTCTGTGGTAATCTGACCTGGGACTCTACTACTGTGGTAATCTGACCTGGGACTCTACTACTGTGGCTATCTGACCTGGGGACTCTAATACTGTTGTAATCTGAACTGGTACTCTACTACTGCGGAAATCTTACTTGGGACTCTACTTCTGTGGTAATCTGACCTGGGACTCTACTACTTTGGTAATCTGACCTGGGACTGTTCTACTGTGGTAATCTGACCTTGGACTGTACTTCTGTGGTAATCTGTACCTGGGACTCTACTACTGTGGTAATCTGAACTGGGACTCTTCTTCTGTGGTAATCTGACCTGGGACTCTACTACTTTGGTAATCTGACCTGGGACTGTACTACTGTGGTAATCTGACCTGGGCCTGTTCTACTGTGGTAATCTGACCTTGGACTGTACTTCTGTGGTAATCTGACCTGGGACTCTACTTCTGTGGTTATCTGACCTGGGACTGTACTACTGTTTTAATCTGAACTGTGACTGTGCTACTGTGGTAATCTGACCTGGGCCTGTTCTACTGTGGTAATCTGACCTGCGACTCTAATACTGTAGTATTCTGACCTGGGACTGAACTACTGTGGTATTCTAACTTGGGACTGTACTACTTTGGCAATCTGACCTGGGACTCTACTTCTGTGGTAATCTGACCTGGGACTCTACTACTGTGGTAATCTTTCCTGGGAATCTACTACGATGATAATCTGACCTGGGACTCTAATGCTGTCGTAATCTGACCAGGGACCGTACTACTGTGGTAATCTTTCCTGGGACTGTGTTACTGTGGTAATATTACCAGGGACCGTACTACTCTGGTAATCTGTCCTGGGACTCTAATACTGTAGTAATCTGCCCTGGGACTTTACTACTGTTGTAATCTAACTTGGGACTGTACTACTGTAGTAATCTGACCTGGGACTGAACTACTGTGGTAACCTGAACTGGGACTCTACTACTGTGGTAATCTCACCTGGGACTGTAGTACTTTGGAAACCAGACTGGTGACTGTCCTACTGTGGTAATCTGACCTGGGACTCTACTACTATAGTAATCCAAAACTGGGACTGTACTACTGTAGTAATCTGACCTGGGAATCTACTACTGTGGTAATCTGATCTTGGACTGTATTACTGTAGTAATCTGACCTGGGACTGCACTACTGTGCTAATCTAAAACTGGGACTTGTCTACTGTGGTAATCTGACCTGGGACTCTACTACTGTGGTAATCTGACCTGGGACTCTAACACTGAGGTAATCTGACCTGGGACTCTACTACTGTGATAATCTGACCTGGGACTGTATTAATGTGGTAATCTGACCTGGGACTGTACTACTGTGGTAATCTGACATGGGACTGTACTACTGTAGTAATCTGACCTGGGACTGTTCTACTGTGGTAATCTGATCTGGGAAAAATGCAGATATTGATCAGAAAATGCCAACCACTAAGGAAGTGTCACCAAAAGGCTTTAACCTCTTGGGGCTAGGTGGGACGCTAGCGTGCCACCTGTGGTGCACTCCATCAACAGCAGGTGCATTTCAAGAGCGGCAAATTTGAATCCAAATAAATGTCAAAATTCAAATTTTTCAAAAATACAACTATGTTACACCATTTGAAAGATAAACATCTCCTTAATCTAACCACGTTTTACGATTTCAAAAAGGTTTTACGGCGAAAGCATAAATTTAGAGTATGTTAGGACAGTACATTTACAAGAGTTGTGTGTAATGTTTTGTCAAGTCAAAGACAGGGTCACCAAAACCATAAAACCAGCTAAAATGATACACTAACCTTTTACAATCTCCATCAGATGACACTCCTAGGACATTATGTTAGACAATGCATGCATTTTTAGTTCTATCAAGTTCATATTTATATACAAAAACAGCGTTTTACTATGGCATTGATGTTGAGGAAATCGTTTCCCTCCAATAACCGGCAGTCAAGTCAGCGTCACAAATTAAATAATTAAAATTAGAAAACATTGGTAAAATATTATATTGTCATTTAAAGAATTATAGATTTACATCTTTTGAACGCAATCAACTTGCCAGATTTAAAAATAACCTTACTGGGAAATCACACTTTGCAATAATCTGAGCACTGTGCCCAGAAAAATACGCGTTGCGATACAGACTAGACGTCATGTTGGGGAGATCTAAAATCGAAAATACTATGTAAATAATCCATTACCTTTGATTCTCTTCATCAGATGTCACTTCCAGGTATCACAGGTCCATAACGAATGTAGTTTTGTTCAAAAAAGCTCATCATTTATGTCCAAAAATCTCCGTCTCGTTAGCACATGATGTAAGCCAGCCGGACTTCTCGTCATGAACGAGGGGAAAAAATATATTTCCGTTCGTTCAAACATGTCAAACGTTGTATAGCATAAATCATTAGGGCCTTTTTAACCAGAACATGAATAATATTCAAGGTGGACGAATGCATAGCCTTTTATAACGTATTGGAACGAGGGTACCCAACATGAAGTAGCGCGCCAGGTGTCTAATGGGACATCACCGTTCCATGGCTCTTGTTCGGTCAGATCTCCCTCCAGAAGACTCAAAACACTTTGTAAAGGCTGGTGACATCTAGTGGAAGCAATAGGAAGTGCCAAAATATTCCTAAACCCCTGTGTTTTTCAATGGGAGAGGTTTAAAGTCAATACAACACATCAGGTATCCACTTCCTGTCAGAAAATGTCTCAGGGTTTTGCCTGCCAAATGAGTTCTGTTATACTCACAGACACCATTCAAACAGTTTTGGAAACTTTAGAGTGTTTTCTATCCATATATAATAAGTATATGCATATTCTAGTTACTGGGTAGGATTAGTAACCAGATTAAATCGGGTACATTTTTTTTATCCAGACGTGCAAATGCTGCCCCCTAGACCCAACAGGTTAATTTGGTTACATTCAAAGTTTTTACATTTATTTTCTACTTTTAATAGATTGAACATGCACTTTCTGCTGTATCTGCTCTTCATTCAGATGAAATTATCTACTTTTCATGTATGATTAGTATTTGGTGAAAATACATGTAATGTCTCAGCCTCCAGTATTTATGCTGCAGTAGTTTATGTGTCGGGGGGCTAGGGTCAGTCTGTTACATCTGGAGTATTTCTCTTGTCTTATCCGGTGTCCTGTGTGAATTTAAATATGCTCTCTCTAATTCTCTCTTTCTCTCTTTCTGTCTTTCTCTCGGAGGACCTGAGCCCTAGGACCATGCCTCAGGACTACCTGGTATGATGACTCCTTGCTGTCCCCAGTCCACCTGGCCGTGCTGCTGCTCCAGTTTCAACTGTTCTGCCTGCGGCTATGGAACCCTGACCTGTTCACCGGACGTGCTTGTTGCACCCTCGACAACTACTATGATTATTATTATTTGACCATGCTGGTCATTTATGAACATTTTAACATTTTAACATTTTGACCATGTTCTGTTATAATATCCACCCTGCACAGCCAGAAGAGGACTGGCCACCCCTCATAGCCTGGTTCCTCTCTAGGTTTCTTCCTAGGTTTTTGGCCTTTCTAGGGAGTTTTTCCTAGGGAGTTTTTCCTAGCCACCGTGCTTCTTTCACATGCTTTGCTTGATGTTTGGGGTTTTAGGCTGGGTTTCTGTACAGCACTTTGAGAATATCAGCTGATGTACGAAGGGCTATATAAAAATAAATTTGATTTGATTTGATTTGGTTATCTTCTGGAATTAAATCATGCTTTTTCAGAGACTACTGTTTTGTGGTATAATTAACCTGATTTCACTATGTAACTCTGTTGATACTGTTGTATAATTAACCTGATTTCACTATGTAACTCTGTTGATAATGTGGTATAATTAACCTGATTTCACTATGTAACTCTGTTGATAATGTGGTATAATTAACCTGATTTCACTATGTAACTCTATTGATAATGTGGTATAATTAACCTGATTTCACAATGTAACTCTATTGATAATGTGATATAATTAACCTGATGTTACTATGTAACTCTATCGATAATGTAGTATAATTAACCTGATTACATTATGTAACTCTATTGATAATGTGGTATAATTAACCTGATTTCACTATGTTACTATAATGATGTGGTATAATTCACCTGATTTCACTATGTAACTCCATTGATAATGTAGTATAATTAATCTGGTTTCACTATGTAACTCTATTGATAATGTGCTTTCACTGAAAGCTTCACGGAGCTTCATTTAAAACAGAAAATGTTCAACCATATACAGGGTCAGGGATATCCAACCCCAGTTGTAACTAACCCGAATCAGTTTATCAACGAGCTAAATATTATTGTGCTAGATTAGGGTTGGAGTGAAAACCTACAGGATGGTAGTTTTCCAGGAACAGGGTTAAAGAGCCCTGGGCTTCATGTTTATGAAACCATAGAAACTACTCTGGTCCTACTCAACAACTCTGTATTCCACTAAAACCACACCTCTTAACATTTAAATCACACCTCTTAACATAAAAATTACACCCCTTAACATATAAACCACACTCCTTAACATTTAAATCACACCCCTTAACATTTAAATCACACCTTAACATTTAAACCACACCCCTTAACATTTAAATCACACCTTAACATATAAACCACACCCCTTAACATTTAAATCACACCTTAACATATAAACCACACCCCTTAACATTTAAATCACACCCCTTAACATATAAACCACATCCCTTAACATATAAACCACACCCCTTAACCTCCATGCTCTTTACATGCATCTCTGTCATCCTCTAAAGCCACACCCTCTTTATTTCTAAGCCACACCTTCTTCACCAAAGTCTCAACCCTCATATCTAAGCCACACCCTCAAATAGCTCTGATTGGTTTGATGGAGCGTTTGTCAAACCAAATATAATGACCTCACGCTCAAAAAGAAGTTAAGGGGAGACAAATAAATAATGAAATAAAATGTAATTAAACTGAATCAATAGTTATTCAGCTACATTAACACATATCAATACACTTACAAATGGAAAACAATGAACTTTAACACCTAGAATTACAAACTAAGACTGTAACAACAGCTATTTAACCATTATTCCCTGATCTTAACCACATTTTCTAAATCACTGTTATTATTATTAAAAGGTTACAGCCAAAAGTTTACAAATAAATCATTTGTATGAAAAGGTAAAAAAAAAATGAAGTAACTCTTAAAAATAATGTCCTCCCAGCTACATTGGTATAGGTCTCACACTCTGCTGGTATTGATGGATGGTATAGGTCTCACTCTGCTGGTATTGATGGATGGTATAGGTCTCACACTCTGCTGGTATTGATGGATGGTATAGGTCTCACACTCTGCTGGTATTGATGGATGGTATAGGTCTCACTCTGCTGGTATTGATGGATGGTATAGGTCTCACACTCTGCTGGTATTGATGGATGGTATAGGTCTCACTCTGCTGGTATTGATGACTGGTATAGGTCTCACACTCTGCTGGTATTGATGACTGGTATAGGTCTCACACTCTGCTGGTATTGATAGATGTGTATGTACTGAAGTATGAGCGCGAGAGATAATAATAATCTGTTAATATTAATGATTTATCATACATTAGGATTATACATGATGTATTGTTGCTTTTTACCTTCTGTTTTTTATGACTATATCTGCCATTTAAAATACAATTTCAATAAGGCAGGGTTACCAAACACATGGACTTCAAATTAAGATGGCTTCCCAAAATAAAACTACAATACCCACTTTGACAGTAGTCTGCTCTCTGCTGTCACTTCCCCTGGTGGTGGTCCTGTTCAGAGGAACCTGAGTCTCAGTTGGAGCTGCAGAGGAAGAGTTAGCATCATTAAAACACCAAGTTGAGGTCAAACTAGGATAGTTCAGTTTAAAGTTTGTAGATGTTTAAATATTACGGTCTAAATGCTTTGAAAAAAAACAAAGGTTTAAAACGTAGGTAATTATTTAAATAATAGGTAAGATTGATAAGGAGTACCCAGACTTAAAACATGAATGAGTGAAAAAGTCAATCCTGACTGAGAGAGTGAGAGAGTCAGTTTACCTGTTGTTCTGTAAAAGGAGTAGACGCAGGCGAAGTAGAGGAGAGCAGATACAGGACACAGACTGAACAGCAACATCCAACACAGACCACAGTCTACAGGAGGAGGGGAGGAGGAGGATGGCTCAGGAGGACTGATTTCTGGCAATAGACAGTCAGGAGGACTGGTTTCTGGCAATAGACTGGCAGGAGGACTGGTTTCTGGACATAAACACAAGAAAACATTAAGAAATTCATTGAGAATCTTTTTTCGCCCACAGTCTACAGGAGGAGGGGAGGAGGAAGAGGACTCAGGAGGACTGGTTTCTGGACAAAACATTAAACAGAAACAGAACTACACTCTTAGAAACAATCAAGACCTTCTCAATAATATATTGTTAGTCATGACTCTTGGTTGGTTAAACATCAGTTTGAGGGGACATTTTATGAGTTTAGATTAGTCTCAGAGGGTTGATACAAAATAAGATACATTTACTTTGGCGTAACTCTCATTCAAGGAAACCAATACCAAAGATACAGCAGGAAGATAAAGACAGAATAATAACTGTTCTTACCAAGTGAAATCCTAGTGGTGATGTTTCCATAGTGGAACAACTCTTTATGTTTCATTCGTTTTCCTTCTTCCACCTTGTACTCCACAGTCCCACAGTAGTAGAGTCCCAGATCAGATTCAGTGATGTTCTCAATCAGTAGATCATAGGAGTTGTTAGAGGGGTTCCACACCACATTAAATCCAGGGAGAGAGATGGAACTTAAAAACGTAGTTAAAATAACAATAGGAGGCTGGTACTTGTGAGAACAGTTCCTATACCACATAATGTATACTCCAGAAGTTATGTTACAGTCACAGTAGACAGTGATGTTGTCTCCTGGTCTGACTCTCATCTCCACCTCTGCTGCAGAGATCCCATCATGACTGGAGGAAACAGCACCTACAGGTAGCAGAGGAACAGTGTTAGGATGAACTGACTGGAGGAAACAGCACCTACAGGTAGCAGAGGAACAGTGTTAGGATGAACTGACTGGAGGAAACAGCACCTCCAGGTAGCAGAGGAACAGTGTTTGGATGAATCACAGAATGTCACTTTGACATCATAAACTTCTACACATGAAAATATAAACGTCATGTCTTTACCACAGTCATCACAATATCACAATAATAAGATAACAAATCTAGTCAACCATAAAACCACATAAAGAAATCATCTATCATCCAGCTATAAGGCCCAGTAAAAAAGTTACTCACATAAGAATGCAGTCAGAGTGACACACAGCCTGTCCGTCTGATGGTCTGATGGTGACTGTCAGAGAGTAGCTGGGTCTTTGAGTAACAAGGTCTTTGCTGCGTATTTCTGTGTTCATGACTAGATGTACTTTACCATGAAAGGACATACGAGCAGCGATTGGTTCGATCGAGTGGAACGTTTTCAGCCTGTGGTCCTTTTCCCTGAAAACCTTTTCGTGTGACATGAAGGGGAGGGTCTAGCATCGAGGTAAACAGGTTTCACAATAACGTGACGTCAATGGAAATTATTCAGCTTCTTTGAGGTGTTCACCTTAGATAGCAACACCTTAAGAGACCTATAGACATTACGAAGAAACAAACACACATTTTGATGACTGAGTTAACCTTTAAACCAGAAAATACACTTATACAGAGGCTTAAAATAGGCTAATAGACCTGTAATCCTTTATAACTGTAATCAGGCAGTAGCCCTAATGTTAGACCTAAAGTAGACCTTTATATCTGTAGGCAGGAAGTAGTCCTAATGTTAGACCTAAAGTAGACCGTCATATCTGTAGTCAGGAAGTAGGTCTAATGTTACACCTAAAGTAGACCTTTATATCCTTAGTCAGGCAGTAGGCCTAATGTTAGACCTAAAGCAGACCTTTAACACAGAATTCCTGGATACAGCCATTAGCTTTGATATATTGGCCATATAACACAACCCCCCAAGGTGCCATATTGCTGTTATAAATAGGTTACCAACATAATTAGAACAGTAAATAAGTTGTTTTGCATCGTACCTGTGGTATATTTTCTCATATATATATATATATATATATATAGCATGGCTTTCATTCAATTAGCATTCATGAATATATAGCATTCAACTAGCGAGTTTTAAAACTGACTTTTAATTCATGAGTAGTGATAGTGTTATTTTTCATGATGGACCATTTTATTTGGAACACTAAACTATGGTCGTGATAATAGTAAACTACAATACCCAAGATGCATTGGAGGATGTGCTTATATACCCAGTGTTAAACAGTACTTTTTATACCATCTGATGTATGATCTCTGTGTTTATCAATGAACAGTGGACAATCAATTAACATCCACACTCTGGTCAATATGTGTGAAGGGGAGAGATATATGTGACAAATTAACTTGTAATAACAATGTTTGGACTCTCTTCCTCAGGCTGAATGACAGCACCATGGCAACAACAACAGGAAGTCAGTGTGGGATTCCTATGGTTTACTCAGCTATTGCTGCTGCTCTGTAGGGGAGGGGTTAAGGGGGACCTGGGTTTCAGGTCTGAGGAGCAGTATCAGAGTAGCTGGGTCTGTCAGTAACAGTATCAGAGTAGCTGGGTCTGTCAGTAACAGTATCAGAGTAGCTGGGTCTGTCAGTAACAGTATCAGAGTAGCTGGGTCAGTCAGTAACAGTATCAGAGTAGCTGGGTCTGTCAGTAACAGTATCAGAGTAGCTGGGTCTGTCAGTAACAGTATCAGAGTAGCTGGGTCTGTCAGTAACAGTATCAGAGTAGCTGGGTCTGTCAGTAACAGTATCAGAGTAGCTGGGTCTGTCAGTAACAGTATCAGAGTAGCTGGGTCTGTCAGTAACAGTGTCAGGGTAGCTGGGTCTGTCAGTAACAGTATCAGAGTAGCTGGGTCTGTCAGTAACAGTATCAGAGTAGCTGGGTCTGTCAGTAACAGTATCAGAGTAGCTGGATCTGTCAGTAACAGTGTCAGAGGAGCTGGGTCTGTCAGTAACAGTATCAGAGTAGCTGGATCTGTCAGTAACAGTGTCAGAGTAGCTGGGTCTGTCAGTAACAGTATCAGAGTAGCAACAACACAAAAAGGACTATGCATGATATACAATCATATGGACACACCTTTAACAGTATCACACATACATACATATATGTACTTATATACATATATATATGTGTGTATCGTGTGTGATATATGGATATGATTTATATCATCATATCATATATATATATATATATATATATAAATAAACACATGTAAACATGTACATACATTGACCACTACTAATGTTGATAAGTCTGATATTATGATGTTGGAATTCCAGTACTCATATAAGAGCTAGTCACTGATTGGCTGAGAAGACACACTCACCACATTGGAAACCCACACTTACTTCCTTTATGCTGTTGCCATGGTGCAGCTATTCTCCTGATGATGAACTCACATTTCACACTGAGTGCGTTTCTCACTTTTTCTATGTCCTATTTGTTGCCAAGATGTTTTGTGGATAAATACTACTTTTTGTGATGCCTCAATTAGCTCATACAGATTATGTTGAGATTTAAATGTTATGATTACTGGATGTTCATAATTTGATATATCAAACATTAATACTGGCAGGTTACAGTTATAGAGGCTAACCTTACGTCTCTGTCTCATGATAGGTCTCTGTCTCATGATAGGTCTCTGTCACATGATAGGTCTCTGTCACATGATAGGTCTCTGTCACATGATAGGTCTCTGTCACATTATAGGTCTCTGTCTCATGATAGGTCTCTGTCTCATGATAGGTCTCTGTCACATGATAGGTTTCTGTCACATGATAGGTCTCTGTCACATGATAGGTCTCTGTCTCATGATAGGTCTCTGTCACATGATAGGTCTCTGTCACATGATAGGTCTCTGTCACATGATAGGTCTCTGTCAGAAGTGTCTTCTCTTTCAAGGGTCAACAGTTACATCAACATTAGTGTTTGGTTCTTCATGTTGTGTTTGATGATGTTGCAGCAGGTTGACTTGACCAGGTGCTGTAGTTAGGTGTTGCTATCTACAACGACCACAGAAAAGAAGCTGAATATTTTCCAAACCTGTTTACCTCGATGCTAGACAATCCTCTTTCATGTCACACAACGTGGGTTTCAGAGAAAAGGACCACGAGCTGAAAACTTTCCACTCCATCGAACCAATCGCTGCTCGTATGTCCTTTCATGGTAAAGTACATCTAGTCGTTAACACGGAAATACAGAGACCCTCCCCATTATGTATTAAGGGGACTTTAAGATTCATATGTTTTGCTGCAGGCCTTATCATAGATACTGTTGCTATGTGTCTAAAACTCTGCCACTATATGTTGCAGTAGCATCTATATTAGTCTTTGTGGTTAAGCCCTGGCTGTTGTGAGAGTGAGCTGCAGGCTGGGTCTGAGTCAGACTGAAACTAGATAAAGAGAAGTAACCACTGTCTGGTTTTGACATGTTGATCTTGTGTGACAGTGGACAATGCTAATGAATTCAGAGAAGCTACTGTACTAGGCTACTTTATAAGGTAACCTCAGCTTATTGATACACACATACATTGACGTAGGTGATCAGACCACCAGGTAGTGATCACATGTATATAATCAGCTGTGTCTTTAGGTGGGATGCAGAATTTACTCTGAAACATACATGATGTGTTCCCTTTGTCAACTTCTGTCTGCAATTGCATTAATAAAGGTTTAATGAATTTACTTGAAGATGATATTGTCAGACTGCTGATTTCACCAATAAGCCAATGATTGACAAGGAACATGGAACTTACCCCGGCAACAACAATAAGCCAATGATTGACAAGGAACAAGGAACCTAACCCAACAGTCACATGCCCAAATATAACAGTGAAATGCTAACTTATAAGCCCATAATCAACAATGCAGTTTTAAGAAAAATAAGCGTGAAGTAGAAAATAACAAATAATTAAAGAGCAGCAGTGAAATTACATAAGCGAGGCTATATACACGGGGTACCTGTAGAGAGTCAATGTGAGGGGGCGCTGGTTAGTCGAGGTAATTGAGGTGTAATGTACATGTAGGTAGAGTTAAAGTGAAAATGCATGGATTATAATCAGAGAAAAGCAGCAAATTAAAAGGGGGAGGGGGAGGGGGGGTTATGCAAATAGTATGGGCAACCATTTGATTAGATGTTCAGGAGTCTTTTGGCTTGGGGGTAGAAGCTGTTAAGAAGCCTTTTGGACCTAGACTTGGCGCTCCGTTACCGCTTGCCATGTGGTAGCAGAGAGAACAGTCTATGACTAGGGTGGCTGGAGTCTTTGAACATTTTAGGGCCTTCCTCTGACACCACCTGGTATAGAGGTCCTGGATGGCAGGAAGTTTGGCCCCAGTGATGTACCGGGCCATACGCATTGCCCTCTGTAGTGCCTTGCGGTCGGAAGCCAAGCAGTTGCCATACCAGGAGGTGATGCAACCAGTCAGGATGCTCTCGATGGTGCAGCAGAATAACTTTTTGAGGATCTGAAGACCCATGCCAAATCTTTTCAGTCTCCTGAGGGGGAATAGGCTTTGTCGTTCCCTCTTCAGAGACTGTCTTGGTGTGTTTGAAGCATGATAGTTTGTTGTTGATGTGGACACCAAGGAACTTGAAGATCTCAACCTGCTCCACTATGGCCGCTTCAAAGATAATGGGGCGTGCTTGGTCCTCCTTTTCCTATAGTCCACAATCATCTTCTTTGGCTTGATAACTTTAAGGGAGAGGTTGTTATCCTGGCACCACACAGCCAGGTCTCTGACCTCTTCCTTTTAGGCTGTCTAATCGTTGTCAGTGATCTGGCCTTCTACTGTTGTGTCATCTGCAAACTTAATGATGGTGTTGGAGTTGTGCCTGGCCCCCTGTGTTGATGATCAGCGTGGCAGATGTGTTTTTACCTACCATTACCACCTGGGGTGGGCCCATCAGGAAGTCCAGGATCCAGTTGCAGAGGGAAGTTTTTAGTCCCAGGGTCCTTAGCTTAGTGATGAGCTTTGAGGGCACGATGGGGTTGAATGCAAATTGGAATGGGTCTAGGGTTTCTGGGAAAATGGTGTTGATGTGAGCCATGACCACCCTTTCAAAGCCATTCATGGCTACAGGCGTGAGTGATATGGGTCGGTAATCATTTAGGCAGGTTACCTTAGTGTTCTTGGGCACAGGGGCTATGGTGGTCTGCTTGAAATATGTTGGTATTACAGTCTCAGTCAGGGACAGGTTGAACATGTCAGTGAAGACACTTGCCAGTTGGTCAGCGGATGCTCCGAGTTCCTGGTAATCCATCTGGCCCTGCAGCCTTTTGAATGTTGACCTGTTTAAAGGTCTTACTCACATCGGCTACAGAGAGCGTGAACACAGTCGTCCGGAACAGCTGATGCTCTCATGCATGTTTCTGTGTTGCTTGCCTCGAAGCAAGCATAAAAGTAATTTAGCTTGTCTTGAAAGCTTCTGTCACTGGGCAGCTCAGAGCTTTGCTTCCTTTTGTAGTCTGTAATAGTTTGCAAGTCTTGTCACATCCGACGAGCATCGGTGCTAGTGTAGTACGATTCGATCTTAGTCCTGTATTGATGCTTTGGCTGTTTTATGGTTTGTCGGAGGGCATAGCGGGATGTCTTATATGTTTCTGTACAGCACTTTGAGAAATCAGCTGATGTAAGAACGGCTATACAAATACATTTGATTTGATTTGATTATATGCGTCAGGGTTAGAGTCCCGTCCTTGAAAGCATCAACTCTACCCTTTAGCTCAGTGTGGATGTTGCCTGTAATCCATGGCTTCTGGCTGGGGTATGTGCGTACAGTCAATGTGGGGACGACACCATCGATGCACTTATTGATGAGGCCAGTGACTGATGTGATGTACTACTCAATGCCATCATAAGAATCCTGGAACATATTCCAGTCTGTGCAAAACAGTCCTGTAGCTTAATAACATCTGATTCATCTGATCACTTTTTATTGACCGAGTCACTCGTGCTTCCTGCTTTAGTTTTTGCTTGTAAGCGGTAATCAAGAGGATAGAATTATGTTCAAATTTGCCAAATGGAAGGCAAGGGAGAGATTTGTTTGCAACTCTGTGTGTGGAGTAAAGCTGGTCTACTACTGTTGACCATCCTCCCAACGAAGGGGCATGACCTGGGACTCTACTACTGTGGGACTAAGGAGATGAATGATGAAGAGGAGATTCAGGTCTACCACTATGGAAAGGTCACCACTTGGATTTTAATTGGTAAAAATGTGTTCCTTGTGTGAACATCCACTAAAGTCCATGTTCCTCTGGTAGTGGACATATTCTGAAGCTTTTTAAAGTTCATATTAAAACAACACGTAGTTGGTAGTAACTGTATCCAGGGGACTACATGATAGGTTACATTAACCATACACAGTAAGCTGTGTAGTGATGTTGTTCCTCTCTACTGTACAGAGGACTCCCCCACCATCACCTCTCTGCTGTACAGAGGACTCCCACACCATCACCTCTCTACTGTACAGAGGACTCCCCCACCATCACCTCTCTACTGTACAGAGGACTCCCCCACCATCACCTCTCTACTGTACAGAGGACTCCCACACCATCACCTCTCTACTGTACAGAGGACTCCAACACCATCACCTCTCTACTGTACAGAGGACTCCCACACCATCACCTCTCTACTGTACAGAGGACTCCCACCCCATCACCTCTCTACTGTACAGAGGACTCCCCCACCATCACCTCTCTACTGTACAGAGGACTCCCCCCACCATCACCTCTCTACTGTACAGAGGACTCCCCCACCATCACCTCTCTACTGTACAGAGGACTCCCCACCATCACCTCTCTACTGTACAGAGGACTCCCCCCACCATCACCTCTCTACTGTACAGAGGACTCCCACACCATCACCTCTCTACTGTACAGAGGACTCCCCCCACCATCACCTCTCTACTGTACAGAGGACTCCCACACCATCACCTCTCTACTGTACAGAGGACTCCCCCACCATCACCTCTCTACTGTACAGAGGACTCCCCCACCATCACCTCTCTACTGTACAGAGGACTCCCCCCACCATCACCTCTCTACTGTACAGAGGACTCCCCCCACCATCACCTCTCTACTGTACAGAGGACTCCCACACCATCACCTCTCTACTGTACAGAGGACTCCCCCACCATCACCTCTCTACTGTACAGAAGACTCCCCCACCATCACATTTACATTTACATTTTATTCATTTAGCAGACGCTCCTATCCAGAGCGACTTACAGTAGTGAATGCATACATTTCATACAATTTCATACATTTTTTTTTTTTTTCTGTGCTGGCCCCCCGTGGGAATCGAACCCACAACCCTGGCGTTGCAAACACCATGCTCTACCAACTGAGCTACAGGGAAACCTCTCTACTGTACAGAGGACTCCCCCACCATCACCTCTCTACTGTACAGAGGACTCCCACACCATCACCTCTCTACTGTACAGAGGACTCCCACCACCATCACCTCTCTACTGTACAGAGGACTCCCCCACCATCACCTCTCTACTGTACAGAGGACTCCCCCCACCATCACCTCTCTACTGTACAGAGGACTCCCCCACCATCACCTCTCTACTGTACAGATGACACCCCACCATCACCTCTCTACTGTACAGAGGACTCCAACACCATCACCTCTCTACTGTACAGAGGACTCCCACACCATCACCTCTCTACTGTACAGAGGACTCCCACACCATCACCTCTCTACTGTACAGAGGACTCCCCCCACCATCACCTCTCTACTGTACAGAGGACTCCCCCACCATCACCTCTCTACTGTACAGAGGACTCCCCCACCATCACCTCTCTACTGTACAGAGGACTCCCACACCATCACCTCTCTACTGTACAGAGGACTCCCCCCACCATGACCTCTCTACTGTACAGAGGACTCCCCCACCATCACCTCTCTACTGTACAGAGGACTCCCCCCACCATCACCTCTCTACTGTACAGAGGACTCCCACACCATCACCTCTCTACTGTACAGAGGACTCCCCCACCATCACCTCTCTACTGTACAGAGGACTCCCCCACCATCACCTCTCTACTGTACAGAGGACTCCAACACCATCACCTCTCTACTGTACAGAGGACTCCAACACCATCACCTCTCTACTGTACAGAGGACTCCCACACCATCACCTCTCTACTGTACAGAGGACTCCCCCACCATCACCTCTCTACTGTACAGAGGACTCCCACACATCACCTCTCTACTGCACAGAGGACTCCAACACCATCACCTCTCTACTGTACAGAGGACTCCCCCACCATCACCTCTACGTAACTATGTTTAGAATGTTGTTTCACTGAAAGCTTTGCTGAGAAATAATGAAAACATTTAAAATGTTCAACCATAGTCTGAGTCAGGGCCCTCCAACCCTGGTCATTGAGAGCTACCCTCCAGTAGGTTTTCACTCCAACCCCAGTTGTAACTAACCTGATTCAGTTTATCAACCAGCTGATTATTAGAATCATTTTCTATTGTGCTAGATGAGGATTGGAGTGAAAACCAACTGGATGGTAGCTTCCAGTTACAGGGTTAAAGATTCCTGGGTGTTTGTATGAAACTACAGAAACTATTGTGGTTCTTTATATGTTAAGGGAGGTGATATAAATCACACCCCTTAACATATAAACCACACCCCTTAACATTTAAACCACACCCCTTAACATATAAACCACACCCCTTAGCCTCCATGCTCTGTATACAGATTTCTTTCATCCTCAGATAGCTCTGATTGGTTTGCTGGAGCATTTGTCAAACCAAATACAATGACCTCGTGATCTAAGAGAAGTTTAAGGGAAACATAAAAATAATTAAATCAAATCAAATCTAATTAAACTGAATCAATATTTATTCAGCTATATCAATACACCTACAAATGGAAAACAATATAGTTTCACACCTACAATTACAAACTAAGACTGTAACAAGAGCGATTTAACCATTATTCCCTGATCTTAGCATCATTATCTTAACATCATTATCTTAACATCATTATCTAAATCACTATTGTTATTATTATGAAAAGGTTACAGACAAAAGTTAAATCATAAATCATTTTAAAAAGTACAAAAATATTCCTCGAAAGAAATCTTGAAAATATCAAAATTATTCTTGTCACACCTTGTCCTCAAGCAATGTTGGTATAGAACTCACTCTATGCTGGTATTGATGATGGTAGCTTCTGGTATTGATGGATGGTATCGGTCTCACACTCTGCTGGTATTGATGGATGGTATAGGTCTCACACTCTGCTGGTATTGATGGATGGTATCGGTCTCACACTCTGCTGGTATTGATGGATGGTATCGGTCTCACACTCTGCTGGTATTGATGGATGGTAGGTCCCTCTTGTATCTGATGGATGGTATCGGTCTCACACTCTGCTGGTATTGATGGCTGAGTAGGTACTGAAGTCAGAGTTCTGGACTCCTTCTTCCTTGGTCTCCTCTGTTCCTGACGGATATCCAACGAGGCGTGACACAGGTCTCCTTCCTCCTGAGAGAGAGAGAGAGTTATATAAATTATATTTTATTGACATATGAACAAATGAACATTAATATTATACAATATTTGTTGATAATATATATATATATATATATATATATATATATATATATATACTGTTATTAATGACTGTAAATGGCATTAGAATACTCTTTGAAAAGGGCTGGGTTACCAAACACATGGACTACAAATCAAGATGGCAACCCAAAATATGGCTACAACACCCACTTTGACTGTAGTCTGCTCTCTGCTGTCATTTCCCCTGGTGGTGGTCCTGTTCAGAGGAACCTGAGTCTCAGTTGGAGCTGCAGAGGAAGAGTTAACTTCATTAAAACACAGAGTTTTAGGTAGAACTAGGACATTTCAGTTAAGTTATTAGATGTTTACTTATTGTGGTCAAAATGCTTAAAAAAAAACTATGATTAAAAAGTCAGGTAATTGTTATGGGTGTAAGATGGCAGTGATTCCATGTGTTGGTAAATGTTAATTACTGCAACTCCAGTGTTTTTACCGGTGTGATAAAAATACCCGGATGTATTGCAATATACTGAACAAGACTGGTTACTCGCATCAATGCCACTGTCTCGTCATTTAACTTTCAAACACTATTGTTTAAATAGTAGGTGAGATTGATTAGTAGTACCCAGACTTAAAACATGAATGAGTGAAAAAGTGAATCCTGACTGAGAGAGTGAGTTTACCTGTTGTTCTGCAGAAGGAGTAGAAACAGGCGGAGGAGAGGAGAGAGGAGAGGAGAGCAGATACAGGACACAGACTGAACAGCAACATCCAACACAGACCACAGTCTACAGGAGGAGGGGAGGAGGAAGAGGACTCAGGAGGACTGGTGTCTGGACAAAACATTAAACACAAACAGAATTACACTCTTAGAAACAATCAAGACCTTCTCAATAATCTATTGTTAATAATGACTCTTGGTTGTTTAAACATGAATTTGAGGAGACATTTGATGAGTTTAGATTACTCTCAGAAGGTTGATTCAAAGTAAGTTGCATTTTCTTTGGAATTCCGAACAACTTACCCTCCTCTCATTCAAGGGAACCAGATACACCAATACTAACACAATATTAATAATACCGAAGATATAGACAGAAGATGAAGACAGAATAATAACTGTTCTTACCAAGTGAAATCCTAGTGGTGATGTTTCCATAGTGGTACAACTCTTTCGGTTTAATTCATTTTCCTTCTTTCACCACGTTAGTGTCCACAGTCCCACAGTAGTAGAGTCCCAGGTCAGATTCAGTGATGTTCTCAATCAGTAGATCATAGGAGTTGTTAGAGGGGTTCCACACCACATGATATCCATGGAAAGGGTTGTAACTTGAAACCCTAATTGAAAAAAATTGAGGAGGCTGTTACTTGTGAGTACAGTTCCTATACCACATAATGTATACTCCAGTAGTTATGTTACAGTCACAGTAGAGAGTGATGTTGTCTCCTGGTCTGACTCTCAGCTCCACCTCTGCTGCAGAGATCCCATCCTGACTGGAGGAAACAGCACCTACAGGTAGCAGAGGAACAGTGTTAGGATGAACTGACTGGAGGAAACAGCACCTACAGGTAGCAGAGGAACAGCGTTAGGATGAACTGACTGGAGGAAACAGTACCTACAGGTAGCAGAGGAACAGTGTTAGGATGAACTGACTGGAGGAAACAGTACCTACAGGTAGCAGAGGAACAGTGTTAGGATGAACTGACTGGAGGAAACAGCACCTACAGGTAACAGAGGAACAGCGTTAGGATGAACTGACTGGAGGAAACAGTACCTACAGGTAGCAGAGGAAGAAACAGTGTTGAACTACACATTGTAATTTGGTTCATCATAAACTTCTCTACATGCAGAAGTATAACAAACATCACAGTCATCACATTATCTCAATAACAAATCTAGTCAACCATAAAACCACATAAATAAATCAGATATCAGGCAGCTATTAGACCCAGTTAAACAAAGGTACTCACACAAGAGAGTGATGAGAGAAACATACAGCCTGTTCATCTGGTGGTCTGATGGTCTAATGGTGACTGTCAGAGAGTAGCTGGGTCTTTGAGTAACAAGGTCTTTGCTGAGTATTTCCATGTTCATGACTTGATACACTTTACCATGAAAGGACATAGGAGTAGCGATTGGTTCGATCGAGAGGAAAGTTTTCAGCTTGTGGTCCTTTTCTCTGAAACCCATGTTGTGACAGGAAGAGGAGGGTCTAGCATCGAGGTAAACAGATTTCACACCAACGTAACATCAATGGAAAATATTCTGCTTTGGGGTGTTCACCTTAGATAGCAACACCTTAAGAGACCTATAGACACTCTATGAAGAAACAAACTCACATTTTGATGACTGAGTTGACCTTTAAACCAGAAAATACACTTATACAGAGGCTTAAAGAAGAACTTTAGGCCTTTATACCTGTAGTCAGGAAGTATAGCTAATGTTAGACCTAAAGTAGGCCTTTATACCTGTAGTCAGGAAGTATAGCTAATGTTAGACCTAAATTAGGCCTTTATACCTGTAGTCAGGAAGTATAGCTAATGTTAGACCTAAAGTAGGCCTTTATACCTGTAGTCAGGAAGTATAGCTAATGTTAGACCTAAAGTAGGCCTTTATACCTGTAGTCAGGAAGTATAGGCCTAATGTTAGACCTAAAGTAGGCCTTTATACCTGTAGTCAGGAAGTATAGCTAATGTTAGACCTAAAGTAGGCCTTTATACCTGTAGTCTGGCAGTAGGCCTATTGTTAGACCTAAAGTAGACCTTTATACCTGTAGTCAGGCAGTAGGCCTAATGTTAGACCTAAAGTAGGCCTTTATACCTGTAGTCTGGCAGTAGGCCTAATGTTAGACCTAAAGTAGGCCTTTATACCTGTAGTCTGGCAGTAGGCCTAATGTTAGACCTAAAGTAGACCTTTATACCTGTAGTCTGGCAGTAGGCCTTATGTTAGACCTAAAGTAGGCCTTTATACCTGTAGTCTGGCAGTAGGCCTATTGTTAGACCTAAAGTAGACCTTTATACCTGTAGTCAGGCAGTAGGCCTTACTGACCCTAGTCTATTGGTTGACCATAACACTCTGATAACATGGAGACTAAACACTAAGCATTAGACCATAACACTGATAACATGGAGACTAAACACTAAGTATTAATAAAAACCTCTATGAAATGGGAAATATGCAGAAGAAAATTAAACACCAAATGGCCTGCGTTGGGAACATTGGATGTCTGTGTGTGAGGAAATGGAAACTCTGATAAAGAACTATAAACCCAAGGACAAGAAACAAAAAAGGAAAAATAAACGAGAAAGAGAGAATGAAATACTGAGAATGTTCAAAGAAGGAGTGGGTTTGTTACAAAGCATGAAGACAGCAAGAGAAGTTCTAAAGTGTAACGGCTGTCGTGAGACAGAGTAGACGAAGGTGCAGCGGAGTTAGTGTTCATCATTGAATATTTAATAGCAGAAAGAACACTATACAAAAATAACAAAAAACCGACAGCCAAACAGTCCTGTCAGGTGCAAAACACAACCTGAAACAATTACCCACAAAACCCAAAGGAAAAACATGCTCCTTATGTGTGACTCCCAATCAGCAACAACGAACTTCAGCTGTGCCTGATTGGGAGCCACACACGGCCCAAAACAAAGAAATACAAAAACCTAGAGCACAATGTAACACCCTGGCCTAACCAAAATAAAGAACAAAAAACCCCTCTATGGCCAGGGCGTTACATAAAGAATAATGATAAAACAAGCAAAGAGAAAACGGAGTGGGGGACCAGCCCCCCGCCGTATTCCAATGGACAGTTTCCCATGATAACTGGACACATGGAAATAAAAGGGGAAGTGGAAGTGACGGAAGAAGGGGAAGGGATCACCACACCTAGAGCAATGTGTGCACCTTCACATTCAACAGAACAAGGCAAGAAAAGAACTATGAAGCATATAAGAACAAAAGAAGAAGGTTTCAATTGCTATAGTGGCCTGAGGAAAGCCCTGACATTAATGTAAACAGCAATAGGAGAAAGGGAGACATCAGAACTACAAACAAGAAGAGCGAAAGACCAAACAGAGGGGAACTCCAGGAAAAGCCGAAACACACTAGCAGAATGGGCATCAGGTAATAGTCCTAGCGAGGCAGAGGAAGAAGAGGAAGAGAATGATAGATCCTGTAGGATACAAATAGAGAGAGAAGGACGAATAGTGGCACAAAGAATAGAAGAGGAACTAGAACAGTCAAAATCAATACACAAAGAGATCATAAGAAGGCAAGAAAGACAGGATGAGGCCTTGGCCTGTAGTATGAATGAGAGCCTGAGAAATGAGCCTGCAAGGAGCTATGGCAGGGCTCTTAGTGAAGGGTCGAGGAAAGAATCTGGTTATTATTGTTACGAACCGGCTCAGAGTTCGCAACAAAAGGGAGACAACGTGGAGACAAGGAGTATCAAAATATATATTTATTAAATAAAGTAACTAAGTAATTAACAATGGTGTGTGTAATCAGTAATCAGTAGTGTAAGTGAGTGCTTTGCATACCTGAATGTCATAATGCAAAGTGTTGAAAGGTGCCAAAGCAAACAAGCAAAAAACCACAACTATCACAACCAAAAACAACAAGGTGGCTGCATGGAGAGAGTCTCCTCCATGAATGTGGAAGAGGTGCCTTTATCCTGGGACACACCCGGACCCAGGTGTTTCCCATGTAGCTGACGACCCTCCCAGCTCCGGCATCCCAACAAGGAAACAAGAACAAAAAGAGAGAATACGGCAGACAGAGTGGGAGGGTCGTCACACCCCCCCCCATAAAACCGGGGACCAACAAGGACCCCAGAACAACGTACCAGCCTCTGCGTCCCAAATTGACAAGGGGTTACGTGTTCACAGTTCCACCTGCCCCAACCAACTTCCTCCTCCTCCCCAGACCTCAGCAACCTTTTCACAGGAAGCAACTTTTAAGAGGAAAGAAGAAAATGAGACCAGGAGGGAACACACAAGAAAGACAGAACATGACAACACCAAACAACGGTCAGTCACGTAAATATTCAGGAACAGGGCGCACGAGAGAGCGCATCAGCAATCACGTTATCAGTTCCCCGGATGTGCCGCACATCGAGATGGAAGGATTGTAAAAATAAACACCATCTCATTATCCTCTGATTAGGACACATCATGGACCTGAAAAAGGTGAGAGGGTTATGGTCGGTGTAGACCACAATAGGTACTACTCCCGACCCAACATACACTTCAAAGTGTTGTAGCGCCCAAATGAGTGCTAGCGCTTCTTTTTCAATGACCGAATAGTTCAACTGATAACGGTTAAACTTTTTGGAAAAGAATCTAACAGGCCTCTCAACCCCAGATTTATCTGCTTGCAGCAAAACTGCCCCTGCCCCCACATGACTAGCATCCACCTGCAAGGTAAATGACAAATCCACGCGAGGGGCAGCCAGCACCGGAGTTGAGGTAAGCAACCTCTTTGCATCTTCAAAAGCCTGTTGACAACGAGAAGACCATACGTAAACAGCCTTAGCTTTCAGCAATTCTGTTAAGGGAGCGACCACAGTAGAAAAGTTCCTACAAAAGCCACGGTAGTAACCAATCATTCCCAAGAAACGCATAAGTTCCTTTTTTGTAGTTGGTGGTGGAAAAGCATCAATAGCTACCACTTTAGCCCGAACAGGACGCACTTCACCCTGCCCAACCACCTTTCCAAGGTATGTAACAGTCGCCTGAGCAAACTCACATTTAGCCAAATTGATCGTGAGGCGACCTGCAGCCAGACGTTCGAACAAGTCTTGAATACGGGACAGATGTTCCTCCCAGGTATCTGCTTACATCACTACATCGTCCAGATAAGCAGCGCACCCGGCCAGACCTGCGACAACCCTGTTCATAAGTCGCTGAAAAGTGGCAGGTGCATTACGCAGGCCGAAACTCATAACCGAATATGAGTACAGACCAGAGGGTGTAATAAAGGCAGAGATTTCACGTGCCCTACTTGTTAGTGGCACCTGCCAATAGCCCTTTAACAGGTCAAATTTGCTCACAAACTTAGCTGCTCCAACTTGATCTACGCAGTCCTCTATCCGAGGAAGAGGAAATGACTCTGGCTTAGTGACAGCGTTTACCTTACGGTAGTCCGTACAAAATCTGTTTGTTCCCTCCGGTTTACTGACCAAGATACAGGGAGAAGCCCAACTGGAGAAAGACGGCTCTGCTATCTTACTCTCCAGCATGTACCTGACCTCAGCATCCAGACAACGCAGTTTCTCTGCAGAAACTCTATAGAACCGCTGACGAATGGGGTCAGCATCTCCAATGTCAATATCATGCTCTATCTAGTTTGTACGTGTTGGTGTATCAGAAAACAACTCTGGAAATTTCCGAATCAGACCAACCATCTCTTTTCGCCCATCAACAGGTAGATGAGTAAGAAGGTCGTCCAAAATATCCAGTGTCTGAATTTTTCAATCTACCTTGCAGTATGCAATCGTCGGGACCAGGAACATTTTCCTCATCATGCACAGACCTAGCATGAGAAGAACCAAAGGATATAACGGTGTCAGCCAAAAGAACAGGTTTACCGTTGTCTGTAGACTCCCACTGTTCAGTCTCCGTTGAACGTGCATAATAGGGTTTTAGCCTCTCTAGGGTGGGTGGGACGAAATCGTCCCACCTACTCAACAGGCAGTGGAATCCCGTGGCGCGTTATTCAAATACCTTAGAAATGCTATTACTTCAATTTCTCAAACATATGACTATTTTACACCATTTTAAAGACAAGACTCTCGTTAATCTAACCACACTGTCCGATTTCAAAAAGGCTTTACAACGAAAGCAAAACATTAGATTATGTCAGCAGAGAACCCAGCCAGAAATAATCAGACACCCATTTTTCAAGCTAGCATATAATGTCACATAAACCCATATCACAGCTAAATGCAGCACTAACCTTTGATGATCTTCATCAGATGACAATCCTAGGACATTATGTTATACAATACAGGCATGTTTTGTTCAATCAAGTTCATATTTATATCAAAAACCAGCTTTTTACATTAGCATATGACGTTCAGAACTAGCATACCCACCGCAAACTTCCGGTGAATTTACTAAATTACTCACGATAAACGTTCACAAAAAACATAATTATTTTAAGAATTATAGATACAGAACTCCTTTATGCAATCGCTATGTCCGATTTTAAAATAGCTTTCGGTGAAAGCACATTTTGCAATATTCTGAGTAGATAGCCCAGCCATCACGGGCTAGTTATTTAGACACCCACCAAGTTTAGCCCTCACCAAAGTCAGATTTACTATAAGAAAAATGTGATTACCTTTGCTGTTCTTCATCAGAATGCACTCCCAGGACTTCTACTTCAATAACAAATGTTGGTTTGGTTCAAAATAATCCATAGTTATGTTCAAATATCCTCTGTTTTGTTCGTGCGTTCAAGACACTATCCGAAGGGTGACGCGCCCGACGCGTTTCGTGACAAAAAAATTCTAAATATTCCATTACCGTACTTCGAAGCATGTCAACCGCTGTTTAAAATCAATTTTTATGTGATTTTTCTCGTAAAAAAGCGATAATATTCCAACCGGAAAACCCTGTTTACGTTCAAAGACGAAAAAATAAAAACATGGAGTCGTCTCGTGCACGCGCCTCAGTCTCATTGTCCTCTGATCGACCACTATCCAAATGCGCTAATGTTTTTCAGCCAGGGGCTGCAAAGACATCATTCAGCTTTTTGCCGCCCTCTGAGAGCCTATGGGAGCCGTAGGAAGTGTCACGTTACAGCAGAGATCCTCAGTTTTCAATAAAGAGAGTGTAGAAGCCCAAGAAATGGTCAGACAGGCCACTTCCTGTAAGGAATCTTCTCAGGTTTTGGCCTGCCATTTGAGTTCTGTTATACTCACAGACACCATTCAAACAGTTTTAGAAACTTTAGGGTGTTTTCTATCCAAAGCCAATAATTATATGCATATTCTAGTTACTGGGCAGGAGTAGTAACCAGATTAAATCGGGTACGTTTTTTATCCGGCCGTGTCAATACTGCCCCCTAGCCCTAACAGGTTAAAGAGCAGCAGTGAAATTACATTAGCGAGGCTATATACACGGGGTACCGGTACAGAGTCAATGTGAGGGGGCACTGGTTAGTCGAGGTAATTGAGGTGTAATGTACATGTAGGTAGAGTTAAAGTGAAAATGCATGGATTATAATCAGAGAAAAGCAGCAGCGTAAAAGGGGGAGGGGGAGGGGGGGCGATGCAAATAGTATGGGCAACCATTTGATTAGATATTCAGGAGTCTTATGGCTTGGGGGTAGAAGCTGTTAAGAAGCCTTTTGGACCTAGACTTGGCGCTCCGTTACCGCTTGCCATGTGGTAGCAGAGAGAACAGTCTATGACTAGGGTGGCTGGAGTCTTTGAACATTTTAGGGCCTTCCTCTGACACCACCTGGTATAGAGGTCCTGGATGGCAGGAAGTTTGGCCCCAGTGATGTACTGGGCCATACGCATTGCCCTCTGTAGTGCCTTTGCTGTCGGGGGCCAAGCAGTTGCCATACCAGGAAGTGATGCAACCAGTCAGGATGCTCTCGATGGTGCAGCAGTATAACTTTTTGAGGACCTGAAGACCCATGCCAAATCTTTTCAGTCTCCTGAGGGGGAATAGGCTTTGTCGTTCCCTCTTCAGAGACTGTCTTGGTGTGTTTGAAGCATGATAGTTTGTTGTTGATGTGGACACCAAGGAACTTGAAGCTCTCAACCTGCTCCACTATGGCCGCTTCAAAGATAATGGGGGCGTGCTTGGTCCTCCTTTTCCTGTAGTCCACAATAATCTTCTTTGGCTTGATAACTTTAAGGGAGAGGTTATTATCCTGGCACCACACGGCCAGGTCTCTGACCTCTTCCATTAAGGCTGTCTAATCGTTGTCAGTTATCAGGCCTTCCACTGTTGTGTCATCTGCAAACTTAATGATGGTGTTGGAGTTGTGCCTGGCCCCCGTGTTGAGGATCAGCGTGGCAGATGTGTTTTTACCTACCATTACCACCTGGGGTAGGCCCATCAGGAAGTCCAGGATCCAGTTGCAGAGGGAGGTGTTTAGTCCCAGGGTCCTTAGCTTAGTGATGAGCTTTGAGGGCACTATGGGGTTGAATGCAAATTGAAATGGGTCTAGGGTTTCTGGGATAATGGTGTTGATGTGAGCCATGACCAGCCTTTCAAAGCCCTTCATGGCTACAGGCATGAGTGCTATGGGTCAGTAGTCATTTAGGCAGGTTACCTTAGTGTTCTTGGGCACAGGGACTATGGTGGTCTGCTTGAAATATGTTGGTATTACAGTCTCAGTCAGGGACAGGTTGAACATGTCATTGAAGACACTTGCCAGTTGGTCAGCGCATGCTCCGAGTTCGTGGTAATCCATCTGGCCCTGCAGCCTTTTGAATGTTGACTTATTTAAAGGTCTTACTCACATCAGCTACAGAGAGCGTGAACACAGTCGTCCGGAACAGCTGATGCTCTCATGCATGTTTCGGTGTTGCTTGCCCCGAAGCAAGCATAAAAGTAATTTAGCTTGTCTGGAAAGCTTCTGTCACTGGGCAGCTCAGAGCTTTGCTTCCGTTTGTAGTCTGTAATAGTTTGCAAGTCTTGTCACATCCGACGAGCATCGGTGCCAGTGTAGTACGATTCAATCTTAGTCCTGTATTGATGCTTTGGCTGTTTTATGGTTTGTCGGAGGGCATAGCGGGATGTCTTATATGTTTCTGTACAGCACTTTGAGATATCAGCTGATGTAAGAAGTGCTATATAAATACATTTGATTTGATTATATGCGTCAGGGTTAGAGTCCCGTCCTTGAAAGCATCAGCTCTACCCTTCAGCTCAGTGCGGATGTTGCCTGTAATCCATGGCTTCTGGCTGGGGTATGTGCGTACAGTCAATGTGGGGACGACACCATCGATGCACTTATTGATGAAGCCAGTGACTGATGTGATGTACTCCTCAATGCCATCGCAAGAATCCTGGAACATATTCCAGTCTGTGCAAAACAGTCCTGTAGCTTATTAATAATAACATCTGATTCATCTGATCACTTTTTATTGACCTAGTCACTCGGGCTTCCTGCTTTAGTTTTTGCTTGTAAGCAGGAGGATAGAATTATGTTCAAATTGGCAAATGGAAGGCGAGGGAGAGATTTGTTTGCAACTCTGTGTGTGGAGTAAAGCTGGTCTACTACTGTTGACCATCCTCCCAACGAAGGGGCATGACCTGGGACTCTACTACTGTGGGACTAAGGAGATGAATGATGAAGAGGAGATTCAGGTCTACCACTATGGAAAGGTTTCCACTTGGATTTTAATTGGTAAAAATGTGTTCCTTGTGTGAACATTCAGTAAAGTCCATGTTCTTCTGATAGTGAACATGTTCTGAAGCTTTAGGCTAGGCGGGACGAATTCGTCCCACCTACGTAACAGCCACTTGCAGCCAGTGGCGCGATTTTCAAAACATTAAAAATCCTATTACTTCAATTTCTCAAACATATGACTATTTTACAGCTATTTAAAGACAAGACTCTCGTTAATCTAACCACACTGTCCGATTTCAAAAAGGCTTTACAACGAAAGCAAAACATTAGATTATGTCAGCAGAGTACCAAGCCAGAAATAATCAGACACCCATTTTTCAAGCCAGCATATAATGTCACCAAAACCCAGAAGACAGCTAAATGCAGCACTCACCTTTGATGATCTTCATCAGATGACAACCCTAGGACATTATTTTATACAATACATGCATGTTTTGTTCAATCAAGTTCATATTTATATCAAAAACCAGCTTTTTACATTAGCATGTGACGTTCAGAACTAGCATACCCCCCGCAAACTTCCGGGGAATTCGCTAACATTTTACTAAATTACTCACGATAAACGTTCACAAAAAGCATAACAATTATTTTAAGAATTATAGATACAGACCTCCTCTATGCACTCGATATGTCCGATTTTAAAATAGCTTTTTGGTAAAAGCACATTTTGCAATATTCTAAGTACATAGCCCAGGCATCACGGGCTCGCTATTTAGACACCCGGCAAGTTTAGCACTCACCATAATCATATTTACTATTATAAAAGTTTGATTACCTTTTGTTGTCTTCGTCAGAATGCACACCCAGGACTGCTACTTCAATAACAAATGTTGGTTTGGTCCAAAATAATCCATCGTTATATCCGAATAGCGGCGTTTTGTTCGATGCGTTCCAGACACTATCCGAAATAGTAAAGAAGTGTCGCGCATGGCGCAATTCGTGACAATAAAATTCTAAAT
Source organism: Salmo salar (assembly GCF_905237065.1). Taxonomy (NCBI): domain Eukaryota; kingdom Metazoa; phylum Chordata; class Actinopteri; order Salmoniformes; family Salmonidae; genus Salmo; species Salmo salar. The sequence goes on from NW_025548569.1 coordinate 73,603, forward strand.
ATTCCATTACCGTACTTCGAAGCATGTCAACCGCTGTTTAAAATCCATTTTTACGCCATTTTTCTCGTAGAAAAGCGATAATATTCCGACAGGGAATCTCCTTTTCGGCAAACAGAGGAAAAAAATCCCAAAGGCGGGGGCGGTCGGGTCACGCGCCTAAGCCCAGTGTCCCTTGATGGGCCACTTGAGAAAGGCGATAATGTGTTTCAGCCTGGGGCTGGAATGACGACATTCTGTTTTTTCCCGGGCTCTGAGCGCCTATGGACGACGTGGGAAGTGTCACGTTAGAGCAGAGATCCTTAGTAAATGATAGAGATGGAAAAGAAGTTCAAGAAATGGTCAGACAGGCCACTTCCTGTAAAGGAATCTCTCAGGTTTTGACCTGCCATTTGAGTTCTGTTATACTCACAGACACCATTCAAACAGTTTTAGAAAATGTAGGGTGTTTTCTATCCATATGTAATAAGTATATGCATATTCTCGTTACTGGGTAGGAGTGGTAGACGCAGGTGGAGTAGAGGAGAGCAGACACAGGACACAGACTGAACAGCAACATCCAACACAGACCACAGTCTACAGGAGGAGGGGAGGATGAGGATGGCTCAGGAGGACTGATTTCTGGCAATAGACAGTCAGGAGGACTGGTTTCTGGCAATAGACTGGCAGGAGGACTGGTTTCTGGACATAAACACAAGAAAACATTAAGAAATTCATTGAGAATCTTTTTTCGCCCACAGTCTACAGGAGGAGGGGAGGAGGAAGAGGACTCAGGAGGACTGGTTTCTGGACAAAACATTAAACAGAAACAGAACTACACTCTTAGAAACAATCAAGACCTTCTCAATAATCTATTGTTAGTCATGACTCTTGGTTGGTTAAACATCAGTTTGAGGGGACATTTTATGAGTTTAGATTAGTCTCAGAGGGTTGATACAAAATAAGATACATTTACTTTGGCGTAACTCTCATTCAAGGAAACCAATACCAAAGATACAGCAGGAAGATAAAGACAGAATAATAACTGTTCTTACCAAGTGAAATCCTAGTGGTGATGTTTCCATAGTGGAACAACTCTTTATATTTCATTCGTTTTCCTTCTTCCACCTTGTACTCCACAGTCCCACAGTAGTAGAGTCCCAGATCAGATTCAGTGATGTTCTCAATCAGTAGATCATAGGAGATGTTAGAGGGGTTCCATAACACATTAAATCCAGGTAGAGAGATGGAACTTAAAAACTTAGTTAAAATAACAATAGGAGGCTGGTAGTTGTGAGAACAGTTCCTATACCACATAATGTATACTCCAGTAGTTATGTTACAGTCACAGTAGAGAGTGATGTTGTCTCCTGGTCTGACTCTCAGCTCCACCTCTGCTGCAGAGATCCCATCCTGACTGGAGGAAACAGCACCTACAGGTAGCAGAGGAACAGTGTTAGGATGAACTGACTGGAGGAAACAGCACCTACAGGTAGCAGAGGAACAGTGTTAGGATGAACTGACTGGAGGAAACAGCACCTACAGGTAGCAGAGGAACAGTGTTAGGATGAACTGACTGGAGGAAACAGCATCTACAGGTAGCAGAGGAACAGTGTTAGGATGAACTGACTGGAGGAAACAGCACTTACAGGTAGCAGAGGAACAGTGTTAGGATGAACTGACTGGAGGAAACAGCACCTACAGGTAGCAGAGGAACAGTGTTAGGATGAACTGACTGGAGGAAACAGCACCTACAGGTAGCAGAGGAACAGTGTTAGGATGAACTGACTGGAGGAAACAGCATCTACAGGTAGCAGAGGAACAGTGTTTGGATGAATCACAGAATGTCACTTTGACATCATAAACTTCTTCACCTGAAAATATAAACGTCATGTCTTTACCACAGTCATCACAATATCACAATAATAAGATAACTAATCTGGTCAACCATAAAACCACATCAAGAAATCATCTATCATCCAGCTATAAGGCCCAGTAAAAAAGTTAATCACATTAAAATGCAATCAGAGAAACACACAGCCTGTCCATCTGGTGGTCTGATGGTGACTGTCAGAGAGTAGCTGGGTCTTTGAGTAACAAGGTTTTTGCTGCGTATTTCTGTGTTCATGACTAGATGTACTTTACCATGAAAGGACATACGAGCAGCGATTGGTTCGATCGAGTGGAACGTTTTCAGCCTGTGGTCCTTTTCCCTGAAAACATTTTCGTGTGACATGAAGGGGAGGGTCTAGCATCGAGGTAAACAGGTTTCACAATAACGTGACGTCAATGGAAATTATTCAGCTTCTTTGAGGTGTTCACCTTAGATAGCAACACCTTAAGAGACCTATAGACATTACGAAGAAACAAACACACATTTTGATGACTGAGTTAACCATTAAACCAGAAAATACACTTATACAGAGGCTTAAAATAGGCTAATAGACCTGTAATCCTTTATAACTGTAATCAGGCAGTAGCCCTAATGTTAGACCTAAAGTAGACCTTTATATCTATAGTCAGGAAGTAGTCCTAATGTTAGACCTAAAGTAGACCGTCATATCTGTAGTCAGGAAGTAGGTCTAATGTTAGACCTAAAGTAGACCTTTATACCTGTAGTCAGGCAGTAGGCCTAATGTTAGACCTAAAGTAGACCTTTAGACCTTTAACACAGAATTCCTGGATACAGCCATTAGCTTTGATATATTGGCCATATAACACAACCCCCCAAGGTGCCATATTGCTGTTATAAATAGGTTACCAACATAATTAGAACAGTAAATAAGTTGTTTTGCATCGTACCTGTGGTATATTTTCTCATATATATATATATATAGCATGGCTTTCATTCAATTAGCATTCATGAATATATAGCATTCAACTAGCGAGTTTTAAAACTGACTTTTAATTCATGAGTGGTGATAGTGTTATTTTTCATGATGGACCATTTTATTTGGAACACTAAACTATGGTCGTGATAATAGTAAACTACAATACCCAAGATGCATTGGAGGATGTGCTATATACCCAGTGTTAAACAGTACTTTTTATACCATCTGATGTATGATCTCTGTGTTTATCAATGAACAGTGGACAATCAATTAACATCCACACTCTAGTCAATATGTGTGAAGGGGAGAGATATATGTGACAAATTAACTTGTAATAACAACGTTTGGACTCTCTTCCTCAGGCTGAATGATAGCACCATGGCAACAACAACAGGAAGTCAGTGTGGGATTCCTGTGGTTTACTCAGCTATTGCTGCTGCTCTGTAGGGGAGGGGTTAAGGGGGACCTGGGTTTCAGGTCTGAGGAGCAGTATCAGAGTAGCTGGGTCTGTCAGTAACAGTATCAGAGTAGCTGGATCTGTCAGTAACAGTGTCAGAGTAGCTGGGTCTGTCAGTAACAGTATCAGAGTAGCTGGGTCTGTCAGTAACAGTATAAGAGTATCAACAACACAAAAAGGACAATACATGATATACAATCATATGGACACACCCCCATATACCCCCCCACACACACACACACACACACATATATATATATATATATATAAATAAACACATGTAAACATGTACATACATTGACCACTACTAATGTTGATAAGTCTGATATTATGGTGTTGGAATTCCAGTACTCATATAAGAGCTAGTCACTGATTGGCTGAGAAGACACACTCACCACATTGGAAACCCACACTTACTTCCTTTATGCTGTTGCCATGGTGCAGCTATTCTCCTGATGATGAACTCACATTTCACACTGAGTGCGTTTCTCACTTTTTCTATGTCCTATTTTGTTGCCAAGATGTTTTGTGGATAAATACTACATTTTGTGATGCCTCAATTAGCTCATACACATTATGTTGAGATTTAAATGTTATGATTACTGGATGTTCATAATTTGATATATCAAACATTAATACTGGCAGGTTACAGTTATAGAGGCCAACCTTACGTCTCTGTCTCATGATAGGTCTCTGTCACATGATAGGTCTCTGTCACATGATAGGCCTCTGTCACATGATAGGCCTCTGTCTCATGATAGGCCTCTGTCACATGATAGGTCTCTGTCTCATGATAGGTCTCTGTCACATGATAGGTCTCTGTCTCATGATAGGTCTCTGTCTCATGATAGGTCTCTGTCTCATGATAGGTCTCTGTCTCATGATAGGTCTCTGTCTCATGATAGGTCTCTGTCAGAAGTGTCTTCTCTTTCAAGGGTCAACAGTTACATCAACATTAGTGTTTGGTTCTTCATGTTGTGTTTGATGATGTTGCAGCAGGTTGACTTGACCAGGTGCTGCTAGTTAGGTGTTGCTATCTACAACGACCACAGAAAAGAAACTGAATATTTTCCAAACCTGTTTACCTCGATGCTAGACAATCCTCCTTCATATCACAACATGGGTTTCAGAGAAAAGGACCACGAGCTGAAAACTTTCCACTCCATCGAACCAATCGCTGCTCGTATGTCCTTTCATGGTAAAGTACATCTAGTCGTTAACACGGAAATACAGAGACCCTCCCCATTATGTATTAAGGGGACTTTAAGATTCATATGTTTTGCTGCAGGCCTTATCATAGATACTGTTGCTATGTGTCTAAAACTCTGCCACTATATGTTGCAGTAGCATCTATATTAGTCTTTGTGGTTAAGCCCTGGCTGTTGTGAGAGTGAGCTGCAGGCTGGGTCTGAGTCAGACTGAAACTAGATAAAGAGAAGTAACCACTGTCTGGTTTTGACATGTTGATCTTGTGTGACAGTGGACAATGCTAATGAATTCAGAGAAGCTACTGTACTAGGCTACTTTATAAGGTAACCTCAGCTTATTGATACACACATACATTGACGTAGGTGATCAGACCACCAGGTAGTGATCACATGTATATAATCAGCTGTGTCTTTAGCTGGGATGCAGAATTTACTCTGAAACATACATGATGTGTTCCCTTTGTCAACTTCTGTCTGCAATTGCATTAATAAAGGTTTAATTAATTTACTTGATGATATTGTCAGACTGCTGATTTCACCAATAAGCCAATGATTGACAAGGAACATTGAACTTACCCCGGCAACAACAATAAGCCAATGATTGACAAGGAACAAGGAACCTAACCCAACAGTCACATGCCCAAATATAACAGTGAAATGCTAACTTATAAGCCCATAATCAACAATGCAGTTTTAAGAAAAATAAGCGTGAAGTAGAAAATAACAAATAATTAAAGAGCAGCAGTGAAATTACATAAGTGAGGCTATATACACGGGGTACCGGTACAGAGTCAATGTGAGGGGGCACTGGTTAGTCGAGGTAATTGAGGTGTAATGTACATGTAGGTAGAGTTAAAGTGAAAATGCATGGATTATAATCAGAGAAAAGCAGCAAATTAAAGGGGGGAGGGGGAGGGGGGGTGATGCAAATAGTATGGGCAACCATTTGATTAGATGTTCAGGAGTCTTTTGGCTTGGGGGTAGAAGCTGTTAAGAAGCCTTTTGGACCTAGACTTGGCGCTCCGTTACCGCTTGCCATGTGGTAGCAGAGAGAACAGTCTATGACTAGGGTGGCTGGAGTCTTTGAACATTTTAGGGCCTTCCTCTGACACCACCTGGTATAGAGGTCCTGGATGGCAGGAAGTTTGGCCCCAGTGATGTACCGGGCCATACGCATTGCCCTCTGTAGTGCCTTGCGGTCGGAAGCCAAGCAGTTGCCATACCAGGAGGTGATGCAACCAGTCAGGATGCTCTCGATGGTGCAGCAGTATAACTTTTTGAGGACCTGAAGACCCATGCCAAATCTTTTCAGTCTCCTGAGGGGGAATAGGCTTTGTCGTTCCCTCTTCAGAGACTGTCTTGGTGTGTTTGAAGCATGATAGTTTGTTGTTGATGTGGACACCAAGGAACTTGAAGCTCTCAACCTGCTCCACTATGGCCGCTTCAAAGATAATGGGGGCGTGCTTGGTCCTCCTTTTCCTATAGTCCACAATCATCTTCTTTGGCTTGATAACTTTAAGGGAGAGGTTGTTATCCTGGCACCACACAGCCAGGTCTCTGACCTCTTCCTTTTAGGCTGTCTAATCGTTGTCAGTGATCAGGCCTTCTACTGTTGTGTCATTTGCAAACTTAATGATGGTGTTGGAGTTGTGCCTGGCCCCCTGTGTTGAGGATCAGCGTGGCAGATGTGTTTTTACCTACCATTACCACCTGGGGTAGGCCCATCAGGAAGTCCAGGATCCAGTTGCAGAGGGAAGTGTTTAGTCCCAGGGTCCTTAGCTTAGTGATGAGCTTTGAGGGCACGATGGGGTTGAATGCAAATTGGAATGGGTCTAGGGTTTCTGGGAAAATGGTGTTGATGTGAGCCATGATCACCCTTTCAAAGCCCTTCATGGCTACAGGCGTGAGTGCTATGGGTCGGTAATCATTTAGGCAGGTTACCTTAGTGTTCTTGGGCACAGGGGCTATGGTGGTCTGCTTGAAATATGTTGGTATTACAGTCTCAGTCAGGGACAGGTTGAACATGTCAGTGAAGACACTTGCCAGTTGGTCAGCACATGCTCCGAGTTCCTGGTAATCCGTCTGGCCCTGCAGCCTTTTGAATGTTGACCTGTTTAAAGGTCTTACTCTAATCGGCTACAGAGAGCGTGAACACAGTCGTCCTGAACAGCTGATGCTCTCATGCATGTTTCTGTGTTGCTTGCCTCGAAGCAAGCATAAAAGTAATTTAGCTTGTCTTGAAAGCTTCTGTCACTGGGCAGCTCAGAGCTTTGCTTCCTTTTGTAGTCTGTAATAGTTTGCAAGTCTTGTCACATCCGACGAGCATCGGTGCCAGTGTAGTACGATTCGATCTTAGTCCTGTATTGATGCTTTGGCTGTTTTATGGTTTGTCGGAGGGCATAGCGGGATGTCTTATATGTTTCTGTACAGCACTTTGAGATATCAGCTGATGTAAGAAGGGCTATATAAATACATTTGATTTGATTTGATTATATGCGTCAGGGTTAGAGTCCCGTCCTTGAAAGCGTCAGCTCTACCCTTCAGCTCAGTGCGGATGTTGCCTGTAATCCATGGCTACTGGCTGGGGTATGTGCGTACAGTCAATGTGGGGATGACACCATCGATGCACTTATTGATGAAGCCAGTGACTGATGTGATGTACTCCTCAATGCCATCGTAAGAATCCCAGAACATATTCCAGTCTGTGCAAAACAGTCCTGTAGCTTAACCTGTTGGGGCTAGGGGGCAGTATTTGCACGGCTGGATAAAAAAATGTACCCGATTTAATCTGGTTACTAATCCTACCCAGTAACTAGAATATGCATATACTTATTATATATGGATAGAAAACACCCTAAAGTTTCTAAAACTGTTTGAATGGTGTCTGTGAGTATAACAGAACTCATTTGGCATGCAAAACCCTGAGACATTTTCTGACAGGAAGTGGATACCTGATGTGTTGTATTACCTTTAAACCTATGCCATTGAAAAACACAGGGGCTGAGGAATATTTTGGCACTTCCTATTGCTTCCACTAGATGTCACCAGCCTTTACAAAGTGTTTTGAGTCTTCTGGAGGGAGATCTGACCGAACAAGAGCCATGGAACGATGATGGCCCATTAGACACCTGGCGCGCGAGTTCATGTTGGGTACCCTCGTTCCAATACGTTATAAAAGAGAATGCATTCGTCCACCTTGAATATTATTCATGTTCTGGTTAAAAAAGGCCCTAATGATTTATGCTATACAACGTTTGACATGTTTGAACGAACGTAAATATATTTTTTCCCCTCGTTCATGAAGTGAAGTCCGGCGGGCTTAGATCATGTGCTAACAAGACGGAGATTTTTGGACATAAATGATGAGCTTTTTTGAACAAAACTACATTCGTTATGGACCTGTGATACCTGGAAGTGACATCTGATGAAGAGAATCAAAGGTAATGGATTATTTACGTAGTATTTTCGATTTTAGATCTCCCCAACATGGCGGCTAGTCTGTATCGCAACGCGTATTTTTCTGGGTGCATTGCTCAGATTATTGCAAAGTGTGATTTCCCAGTAAGGTTATTTTTAAATCTGGCAAGTTGATTGCGTTCAAGAGATGTAAATCTATAATTCTTTAAATGACAATATAATATTTTACCAATGTTTTCTGATTTTAATTATTTAATTTGTGGTGCTGACTTGAATGCCGGTTATTGGAGGGAAACGATTTCCTGAACATCAACGCCACAGTAAAACGCTGTTTTTGGATATAAATATGAACTTTATAGAACTAAAAATGCATGCATTGTCTAACACAACGGGTGGCTGAGGTCCTTGATGATCTTCTAGATGGTAGCGGGGTGAACAGGCCGTGGCTCGGGTGGCTGAGGTTCTTGATGATCTTCTAGATGGTAGCGGGGTGAACAGGCCGTCGCTCGGGTGGCTGAGGTCCATGATAATCTTCTAGATGGTAGCGGGGTGAACAGGCCGTGGCTCGGGTGGCTGAGGTCCTTGATGATCTTCTAGATGGTAGCGGGTTGAACAAGCCGTGGCTCAGGTGGCTGAGGTCCTTCATGATCTTCTTGGCCGCCCTGTGACACCGGGTGCTGTAGATGTCCTGAAGGGCAGGCAGTATGACCCCGATGATGCGTTGGGCTGACCACACCACCCTCTGGACAGCCCTGTGGTTACCATCAGTGCAGTTGTCGTACCAGGTGGTGATACAGCCAGACAGAATGCTCTCGATGGTGCATCTGTAGAAATTTGTGAGGGCCTTAGGGGCTAAGCTACATTTCTTCAGGACCTATTGCGCCTTCTTCACTACGCTGTCGGTGTGAAAGGACCGTTTTAGGTCCTCAGAGAGGTACACGCAGAGGAATTTGCAGCTTTTGACCCTCTCCACTGTGGCCTTGTCGATGTGGATGGGGGCGTGCGCCCTCTGCTATCTTCTATAGTCCACTATCAACTCTTCATTTTATTGACATTGAAGGATAGGTTTTTTTCCTGGCACCACTGTTCCAGGGCTCTCACTTCCTCTCTGTAAGCTGGCATTGTGCAGTGCATTCGTCCGTGGATCTGTTGGAGCGGTATGGTGGAGGTGATATGATCCTTCACTTGCCTCTCAAAGCTCTTCATGATGACAGAAGTGAGTGTGTGTTACGAGGCGATAGTCATTTAGTTCAGTTACCTTTACTTTCTTGGGTACAGGAACAATGGTGGACATCTTGATGCAAGTGAGGAGAACAGATTTTGATAGGGAGAGATTGACTTTGTCTGTAAACACTCCAGCCAGCTGGTCTGCCTATACTCTGAGGACGTGGCTTGGGATGCCATCTGGGCCGGCAGCCTTGTGAGGGTTAATCCAGTTCATGTTACCGTGGTAGTGCTTTGTGCTGCCTCGCCTGTGCCTTTGGGCCAGGGTGTATATTTAAGTTCTCCTGTTATCACCCATCTCTGCTCTCCTGCGCCTGACTTCCCGGCAACCAGTCACTCACCGCGTTACAGGCGTGCACACCATCCACCGCTCCGAGTATATTACTCGCTAATGTTCAGTTGTTGGACAATAAAGTAGACAAGCTTAGGGTGAGGATCTCCTTCCAGAGAGACATCAAGGACTGTAACATACCGTGTTTCACGGAATCATGGTTCTCTCCTGATATACTGTCCCCGTCCATACAGCCAGCTGGGTTCTCAGTACATTGCGCAGACAGGAATAAAGAACTTTCTCCAGGAAGAAGAAAGGTGCTGCTGTATGTTTCATGATGTTATGGTGTATGTTTCATGATGTCATGATGTTATGGTTACGCACGGTGTGATTGTGATAACATACAGAAGCTCAAGTCCTTTTGTTCACATGACCTAGAATACTTCACAATTAATCAAAACCTCCCAAGAGAATGCTGGGATATAGTCACAGCTGTGTATATTCTCCCTCAAGCAGAAACCATGACGGCCATCAAGGAACTACACTGGAATTTGTGCAAACTGGAAACCACATATCCTAAGGGCACATTTATTGTAGCTGGGGATTTTAACAAAGCAAATTCGAGGAAAATGTTACCGAAGTTCTATCAACATATTGACTGTAGTACTCGCGCTGCTAAAGCGCTCGACCACTTTTACTCCCCCTTAATGGATGCCTTCAAGGCCCACCCTCCCTTCGGAAAATCATATCACAACTCTATATTGCTATAGGCAGAAACTCAAACAGGAAGTACCGGTGCTGAGGTCTATTCAATGCTGGTCTGAGCAATCGGAATCCATGCTTCAAGAATGTTATGATCACGTGGACTGGGATATATTCCGGGTTGCCTCTGACAATAACCTTGACATATACACGGACACGGTGACTGAGTTTATCAGGAAGAGTATAGGGGATGTTGTTCCCACTTTGACTATTAAAACCTACCCAAACCAGAAACACTGTATAGATGGAAGCATTCGGGGAAAACTGAAAGCGCGAACCATCGCATTTAACCATGACAAGGTGACTGGAAATATGTTTGAATACAAACAGTGCAGTTATTCCCTCTGTAAGGAAATCAAATAGGCAAAACGTCAGTACAGAGACAAAATGAAGTCACAAATTAACGGCTCAGATACGAGACATATGTGACAGGGTCTACAGACAATCACGGATTACAAAGGGAAAACTACCGACATCTTGCTCCCGGACAAGCTAAACTCCTACTTCAGCTTCTTTGAGGATAACACAGTACCACCAACGTGGCCGCGTCGTCAGAGCATGCGCAGTCCAGCTGGCTGGAGTTTTTACGGACATATTCAATCTCTCCCTATCCCAGTCTGTAGTCCCCACTCGTTCCTCTACCCAAGAAAAAAAAGACAACTGAACTAAATGACTATTTCCCCGTAGCACTCACATCTGTCATCATGAAGTGCTTTGAGAGGCTAGTTAAGGATCATATCACCTCTACCTTACCTGACACCCTAGATCCAGTTCAATTTGCATACTGCTGAAAAGTTCAACAGACGATGCAATCGCGTTCGCACTGCACACTGCCCTATCCCATCTGGTCAAGAGTAATACCTATGTAAGAATGCCGTTCATTGACTATCAACACCATAATATCCTCCAAGCTGGGTCTGAATCCCGCCCTGTGCAACTGGGTCCTGGGCTTCCTGATGGGCCGCCCCCAGGTGGTGGAAGTTGGAAACAACACCTCCACTTCTCTGATCCTCAACACAGGGGCCCCAGAAGAGTGCGTGCTCAGTCCCCTCCTGTGCTCCCTGTTCACCCACCACTACGTGGCCAAGCACGTCTCCAACTCAATCATCAAGTTTGCAGACAACACTACAGTAGTAGGCCTGATTACAAACATTGATGAGACAGCCTATAGGGAGGAGGTGATCTCTCAGCTCGTTACCTGTATAAAAGACACCTGGGAGCCAGAAATGTTTCTGATTGAGAGGGGGTCAAATACTTATTTCCCTCATTAAAATGCAAATCAATTTATAACATTTTTGACATGCGTTTTTCTGGATTTTTTTGTTGTTATTCTGTCTCTCACTGTTCAAATAAACCTACCAATTATAGACTGATGATTTCTTTGTCAGTGGGCAAATGTACAAAATCAGCAGGATCAAATACTTTTTTCCCTCACTGTAGCATTAGACCTGTTGAGTTGACTTGGGTGACAGACCTCTAGCTTCTACACCACATCCCCCCCTTCTCCTGCTCTAACACTTGACCTCATCAGTACTCATTTTGGGTGCTGGTACTGTTTATATTTAGGTGCTGGAACATTAAGCCAATATTCTATAAGAGGTGAACTCAGCAGAAAGATAGAGGTGATATTATACCACACACTATGTGAAACGTTGCTGCTCTGTCAACAGTTTCCTGTGGAGTTTTTCAGTTTGCTGTAGTGTGTTCAACCACTGATTGTCACGGTTGTCGAAAGGAGAAGCGGACCAAAGTGCAGCGTGTATGTCGTTCCACATTTTATTTACTCTGTGAAACTATGCAATACATAAATAAACAAAACAAAGCGTGACACAGAGGTGAAACATACACAACTCAAAATGAATCTCCCACAAACCCAGGTGGAAAAAAAACCTACTTAAGTATGATCTCCAATTAGAGACAACGAGAACCAGCTGCCTCTAATTGGAGATCATCCCAAACAAAACCAACATAGAAATACAAAACTAGAACATGAAATAGAAATACAAAACATAGAAAAACACCCCCTGTCACGCCCTGACCTACTCTTCAATAGAAAATAACATTTTACTGCGGTCAGGACGTGACAGTACCCCCCCCCCAAAGGTGCGGACTCCGACCGCACCCCAAAAAAAAAAGGGAGGGTAGGGTGGGTAACTTCTGTCTATGGCGGCTCTGGTGCAGTACACATAACCTTCTTATCCCGCGGATCCTCCAACAGAGGCGGCGGCTCTAGTACGGGGCGTAATCCCCGCTCCGGCCGCTGATCCCTCTGCTTCTGTGCCACCGGACCGTGGATCATCGCCGGAGGTTCTGGGCTGCGGATCATCGCCGGAGGTTCTGGGATGCAGGCCACTGCCAAAGACTCCGGGCTGCAGGCCGTCTCAGGAGGTTCCGGACTGCAGGCCGTCTCAGGAAGTTCCGGACTGCAGGCCGTCTCAGGAGGTTCCGGACTGCAGGCCGTCTCAGGAGGTTCCGGACTGCAGGCCGTCTCAGGAGGTTCCGGACTGCAGGCCGTCTCAGGAGGTTCCGGACCGGGGACCGTCGCTACAGGCTCCATGCCATGGATTATCACTGCAGGCTCCGTGCCATGGATCACCACTGGAGGCTTTGTGTCATGGATAATCCTTGGAGGCTCCGGGCCATGGATTATCACTGGAGGCTTTGTGCCATGGATCATCTCTACAGGCTCCGGGCCATGGATCATCCCTACAGGCTTCTTGCCATGGATTATCTCTACAGGCTCCGGGCCATGGATCATCACTGGAGGCTTCGTACGTGGAGCCGGAACAGGTCTTACCGGACTAAGTCCGGAGGCTCCGGACTGGGGAACTTCGCTGAGAGCTCTGGACTAGGGAACATTGCTGGAGGCCGGGTGCGCAGAGCAGGCACAGGGTATACTGGGCTGTGGAGGCGCACTGGAGGTCTGGAGCTTATGGCTGGCACAACCCGTCCTGGCTGGATGCTCAACCTAGAACGGAAAATGCGGGGCGCAGGCGCAGATCTCACCGGGCTGTGAATGCGCACTGGCGACACAGTGCGCATCACCACATAACACGGTGCTTGCATCTTCACTCGCTCCCCATGGTAAGCACGGGGAGTTGGCTCAGGTCTCCACCCTGACTCTACCAATCTCCCCGTGTGCCTCTCGAGCTTCCGTCGTTGCCGTGCTAGTTCCCACATAACGTTGCCATTCCTCCCTCGCTGTCTCCCCCTGCTTCCATGGCAGGGTCTTGTCCCCTGTCATTACCTCCGCCCATGTCCAGGACGTCCTCCATTCTTTCCTCTCCTGGGCCCAGGATCCTGCTCCTCCTGGGCACGCTGCTTGGTCCTTTGGTGGTGGGAGATTCTGCCACGGTTGTCGAAAGGAAAAGCGGACCAAAGTGCAGCGTATATGTCGTTCCACATTTTATTTACTCTGTGAACTATGCAATACATAAATAAACTGAATGACAAAACCAACGCAGAGGTGAAACATACACTACTCAAAATTAATCTCCCACAAACCCAGGTGGAAAAAACCCTACTTAAGTATGATCTCCAATTAGAGACAACGAGGACCAGCTGCCTCTAATTGGAGATGATCCCAAACAAAAGCAACATAGAAATACAAAACTAGAACATGAACACAGAAATACAAAACATAGAAAAACACTCCTTGTCACGCCCTGACCTACTCTACCATAGAAAATAACATCTTACTATGGTCAGGACGTGACACTGATCCAAGATATGTTGCTAAGAAGTTTATCTCACATCAAAAACCTATTGAACTAATGACATAGAAGTCATATAGCCTAACTTCTAGTATAGAAAGTACCTCAAACTAGAACCCAACACTGTCCATATGGGGACAGACACTAACGTCAGTTAAGGTGTGATGGTGTCATGCATCTGAATGTTGTATAATCAGTGTGTCAATGATTGTATCTATATGTCTCTATCTAAATGAATGAGATGATATATTATACATTATTTTGGTCTAATGTTAGAGTAGGAGAAGGGGGAGGGGGGTTGTAGAATCTAGAGGTCTATGACTTGAGTCAAGATCAACAAGCCTGATGCTATATGTCAGGAAGAGATAGAGAGAGAGCAAGAGAGATAGAGAAATAGAGAATGAGACAGAGCACACGGCGCGCGAGAGAGAGAGAGAGAGAGAGAAAGATGTGCAGAGAGAGATGGAGGAGAGAGGAGGGGTGGGTAGGGCAGAGGAGAGAGTAGTAGATAAAGAGAGTAGGGGAGAAAGAGAGTAGTGGAGAAAGAGGGGAGGGGAGAGAGAGATTTGTGGAGGAGAGAGAAAGAGTAAGGAAGGGATAGTGAGGGAGATGTCCATCAACAGAATATATTTTCAAAACTGACTTCTCACCAGTGATCATAACCAGTAATATTTTGCACTCTTCCACTTTTGGTCCAGCTCACCTTGACCTCTGACCTATGGAAATGAATGTTTGAAAAAACAAACAGACGACAGCTAATGTGTTAAATTAGGTATACTGTAAACTCATCTGCAAAGAGAGGTTCACATGGAAGTGGAATGTGTGTACACATGGGTGTTGTTGCACCATACCAACGATAAGCCTGTCTTCCCCTTCACGTCATGAAAGGTCATGTTGATTTTCATTTCTCGTCTCAATTCAGTTCAAATGAGCTTTATTTGCATGGGAAATAGTGCATTCAGAAAGTATTCAGACCCCTTAACTTTTTTGACATTGTGTTACGTTACAGCCTTATTTTAAAATGTATTCTATTGTTTTTTTTCTCATCAATTTACACACAATACAACATAATGACATCACAATAACCCATAATGACATCACAATACTCCATAATGACATCACAATACCCAATAATTACAAAGCAAAAAAATTTTTTTCTCCCCCTCTCCTCTTCTTGTCTCCTCTTCTCCTCCATCTCCTCTTCGTCTCCCCCCTTCTCCCCCCTCTCCTCTTCATCTCCTTTTCTCCCCCCTCTCTTCTTTGCCCCCTTCTCCCCTTCTCACCCGCTCCCCTTCTCACTCCTCTCCCCTTCTCCCCCTCTCCCCTTCTCACTCCTCTCCTCCTCCCTCCTCTCTTCTTCTCCCCCCTCTCTTCTTCTCTCCTCTTCTCACTCCTCTCCTCTTCTCCCTCCTCTCCTCTTCTCCTCCCTCTCCTCTTCTTCTCTCCTCTTCTCCCCCATCTCTTCTTCTCTCATCTTCTGTCCCCTCTAGCTTCTACACCACATCCCCCCTTGTCCTGCTCTAACATGAGACCTCATCAGTACTCATTTTGGGTGCTGGTACTGTTTATATTTAGGTGCTAGAACATTCAGCCAATATTCTATAAGAGGTGAACTCAAGCAGTAGAAAGTTAGAGGTGATATTATAGCACACACTATGTGTAACTTTTCTGCTCTGTCAGCAGTTTCCTGTGGAGTTTTTCTAATGTCAGTGTTTCCTGTAGGTAGGTGGGTTTAACCACTGATCTGATCCGCTTAACAGTTTGTCATATCAAACCAAGTTTATTCACCCACTGTGTCACACAGCTTCATAAGACAAAGACCTGTTTACACCAACCCATATTTATAATATGCTGAGTATCCTCCTTACACATCTGGACAGCCAATACATCTCTGTTGCTAGACTGGACTTTAGTTACAGCTGTTCTTTTCTCTCTTCATCTGACCTGACCTCTGACCTCTGACCTGACCTCTGACCTGACCTGACCTCTGACCTGACCTCGGCCCATAAATTCCTAACTAATCCACAGTTATCCACCCTTATCAGTGACCGCAAGCATGTGATTGCCTTTTCCCTTACTTAGTTCCTTTTCAGGCCCTGGCAGTTATACAACCTCCAATGATCCCAGCATATACATTTTCTCATCCATGTAACCATTAACTTCTAGTAAAATATTTCAAACTAGAACCCAACACTGTCCATCTGGGGACAGACACTAATGTCAGTTAAGTTGTGATGGTGTCATGCATCTGACTGTTGTATATTCAGTGTCAATGACTGATTGCATATGTCTCTATGTAAATTAATGAAAGTATATATTTAATTGATAATGCCCTCAAGTTTTATTTTTTACCTTTTTTATAACGAGGCAAGTCAGTTAAGAACAAATTCTTATTTTCAATGATGGCCTAGGAACAGTGGGTTAACTGCCTTGTTCAGGGGCAGAACGACAGCTTTTTACCTTGTCAGCTCGGGGATTCAAACTTGCAACCTTTCGGTTACAAGTCCAACACTCTAACCACTAGACTAAGCTGCCACCCCGTTATTCGTCAAGGGCAGGCAAACCGGGTCAATATATCCTCCAGTCACCGGCTTCGAGGGCATTATCACTTTTATATAACGGGTTAACAACATATTCAAATAATGATTAACAATATTATTTTGCTTAATTTATTCATACTTTTTCATCTTTTCACAAGATATAGTCCCGACACAAATCTAGGGTTGCTACCCAAGCTGGCTGGTCGTTCGTTCTATTGGTTCGGTTGCTGCCAGAGACGCGACCCAGTCGTTCAGTCTTTTTGTTCTGTATCTATGGACGCGACCCAGTCGTTCAGTCTTTTTGTTCTGTATCTATGGACGCGACCCAGTCGTTCAGTCTTTTTCTTCTGTATCTATGGACGCGACCCAGTCGTTCAGTCTTTTTCTTCTGTATCTATGGACGCGACCCAGTCGTTCAGTCTTTTTGTTCTGTATCTATGGACACGACCCAGTCGTTCAGTCTTTTTCTTCTGTATCTATGGACGCGACCCAGTCGTTTGTTCTGAATGTTCCATTGCCATACTGGCTGGCAAAGTTCTTATCCCTTCCTCACTAACTAGCCAACTATGGCTAACTTATAGTCACATCAAACAGTGCAGCCAAAATAACAACAGTAGCTGCATTTGCATTTGTTTAAGCAGTTTTCTAATGACATTTATTGGTCACATCCATAACAATGAGCTAATGAGGCACGATTTCACCTGGGATAGAAAATGTTCTCACTCGTCAGGACACTGTTGTACAGAGGAGCTAGTCAACAACACAGCTAACACAGTCACTTCAAACTGAAGCTTTAAAGACTGCAAACTAGCTGCACTTTGTTTGGTTTTACCTGTTCTCAAATGATCTTTCTTTGTATATATCCATAAACATGATGCTGATTCATGATTTAGACTGGTTGAGAATCGCTGCCTGCGTGTCTGTCTCGTCTCGACTCCCGACACGTTCAATACTATGGGACAGCTGGAGATGTGAATTTGAATATTGAAACAATGTTGTAAATGCTGGAGAGACAGACAGCAGTTTATGCAAATCTCTAATGTTGAAAACTAAATGTTAGTCTTAAAGAAATGTGAGATAATGTCTAGATGCTTTTTATAGTAGAGATCAAGTTTATAAGTTGCCTGGCTGGGCTGATGAGACAGTGGATTGTACAATCAGATTGAACAGAGTAAATAGGCATTTAAATGACATAGATTTAGCCGGTGGTAACTTGTGGAATAGACACCGGCTGGAATGCAGTTTTAACCAATCAGCATTCAGGATTAGACCCACTCATTGTATAATATGTTTTATATATGTCTTATGTTACAGATGGAGAAGGGAGGGGTGTAGATGATAGAGGTCTGTTACCTGAGTCAAGATCAACAGCCCTGATGCTATATGTCAAGAAGAGAGAGAGAGAGATAAGGGAAGGGGGGAGAGAGGGAGATGTCAAAAGAGATAGGGCTGATAGACTAACATGCAGTCAACTGAATATCTTTTCATAACTGACTTCTCACCAGTGATGTTATCATAACCAGTAACCTTTTCCACTCTTGGTCCGGCTCAGCTTGACCCTGACCTCTGAAATTAATTATTAAAAAAACTGACAAAAGCAAATGTATTAAATTAGATTTAAACTCCTCTGCAAAGAGAGTTACACATTTGCATGGAAGGGAAATGTACACTACATGACCAAAAGTATGTGGAAACCTGCTCATCTAACATCTCATTCCAATATCATGGGCATTAATATAGAGTTGGTCCCCCTTTGCTGCTATAACAGCCTCCACTCTTCTGGGAAGGCTTTCCACTAGATTTTGGAACATTGCTGCAGGGACTTGCTTCCATTCAGCAACAAGAGCATTAGTGAGGTTGGGCACTGATGTTGTGCGATTAGACCTGACTCGAAGTCGGCATTTGAGCTCAGGACTCTGTGCAGGCCAGTCAAGGTCTTCCACACCAATCTCGACAAACCACTTCTGTATGGACCTCGCTTTGTGCACGGGGGAACTGTCATGCTGAAACAGGAAAGGGGCTTTCCCAAAACTGTTGCCACAAAGTTGGAAGCACAGAATCGTCTAGCATGTCAATGTATGCTGTAGCATTAAGATTTCCCTTCACTGGAACTAAGGGGCCTAGACCATTATTCCTCCCCCACCAAACTTTACAGTTGGCACTACTCATTGTGGCAGGTAGCGTTCTCCTGGCATCTGCCAAACCCAGATTTTTCCTTGGTCTTCTGGATGTTGAAGTATGATTCATCGCTCCAGAGAACTGGTTTTCATCGCTCCAGAGAAAGTGTTTTCATCGCTCCAGACAACGTGTTTTCTCCAGAGTCCAATGGAGGCGAGCTTTACATCTCTCCAGCTGACCCTTAGCGTTGTGCATGGTGATCTTAGGCTTGTGTGTTGCTGCTTGGCTATAAAAACCCATTTCATGAAGCTCTCAACGAACAGTTCACGTGCTGACGTTGCTTCCAGAGGCCGTTTGGAAATTGGTAGTGAGACGATTTTTATGCTCTATGTTGCTCCTAGACGTCTCCTCTTCACAATAACAATAACATTGGTCTGAATCTGTTCGTATGGTAGAGAAATGGTCTGTATCTGATGGTATGGTAGAGAATTGGTCTGTATCTGTTGGTATTGTAGAGAATTGGTCTGTATCTGATGGTATTGTAGAGAATTGGTCTGTATCTGTTGGTATTGTAGAGAATTGGTCTGTATCTGATGGTATGGTAGAGAATTGGTCTGTATCTATTGTTATGGTAGAGAATTGGTCTGTATCTGATGGTATGGTAATGAATTGGTCTGTATCATTCACTTTATTTTATGTGATCAACTAGTTTTGTATCTTTTAGAGCGAGAGAGCGAGAGAGCAAGAGAGCGAGAGAGAGAGAGAGAGAGACATTACCAGTAATTGTCTGACTGTTGGTGCTGTGACTCCCTAGCCCACCAGGAGGCAGAAGACAGTGAACAGGGTGAGCAGCATGGATCTTTATGTCAATGCCATGGAGATGGTCTCTCTGAGCTCCAGAGCTGAAGCTGGACCGGGAGAGGAGAGAGCAGCCCAGGGGACGGAGTAGGAGTAGAATGAAGCTGACCCTACATGCTGATCTTAGGTCAGTTTTGTGTTTTAAATGGATGGTCAGCAATGGACTGGTGTTTAAAATGTGGTGACAAACCTGAAGTGGTTCTAATTTTAATAACAAGTTCAGAATTAGTTTATCTTTCTAGAACCTTGGAAGAAATCTAAAAGGACTGACTCCAACATGGTAACATGCGGTTTTGGGTAATATGTGGTTTTGATTATTTTAAGAGGGTAGCTCAAATACGTTTGATTTGTGTTCCAGAATTTATAGATTTTTGTCTTTATCTTATTTAGTGTCTCTTAGATTCTTTATCTTATTTAGTGTCTCTTAGATTCTTTATCTTATTTAGTGTCTCTTAGATTCTTTATCTTATTTAGTGTCTCTTAGATTCTTTATCTTATTTAGTGTCTCTTAGATTCTTTATCTTATTTAGTGTCTCTTAGATTCTTTGTCTTATTTAGTGTCTCTTAGATTCTTTATCTTATTTAGTGTCTCTTAGATTCTTTATCTTGAAGTGTTTCCATTATTAGTCCATGTATTATTATAATCATCTGGTCATTCTTTGCATTTTGAAAAACATTTTAATAAAGGGGTCATCTTTTCCTCAAGTCATTTTGGTTTGTTGTTGTTTACCTCTCATGATGTTATTGATTATGAATGTTATCATATTGATTATGATATAGATTATTCTTATGTTGTTATTAGTATAGAGATAATTATATTATTGATTATAAATGTTATGATATTGATTGATTATGATGTACATTATTGCTATGATGTTGTTAGTAGTATATAGAGATAATGTTATTGATTATAAATGTTATATTGATTATTGATTATGAAGTAGATTATTGTTATATTGCTCTCTAAACTGTCATATAATCACTGAATGCTTTTAATAAACTCACAGGCTGTCAGTCTTGTGAGATTTCCCCTCCAGTTTTTTATTTCCCAGTGGTCAAGAAGTTATTGATCATTAGTGATTCCATCAGTGACACCAGACATCAGCTCAGCCCAGAGGTCCAGCTCAGCATCTTGACCCTTAGTGACCTCTCCCCCAGACAGACAGACAGACAGACAGACAGACAGACAGACAGACAGACAGACAGACAGACAGACAGACAGACAGACAGACAGACAGACAGACAGACAGACAGACAGACAGACAGACAGACAGACAGACGGAGGCAGAATTCTGCATCTTCATATCACAATAACAGCTTTCTAATGCAGCTGGAGGTGTTCTGAATATCACTACACAGGACAACAACTCCCATTGTTAGAGACATAGACATGAGCATCTTGTCACTATATACAGATCTCTGGAGATGTTCTGAATATCACTACACAGGACAACAACTCCCATTGTTAGAGACATAGACATGAGCATCTTGTCACTATATACAGATCTCTGGAGGTGTTCTGAATATCACTACACAGGACAACAACTCCTATTGTTAGAGACATAGACATGAGAATCTTGTCACTATAAACAGATCTCTGGAGGTGTTCTGAATATCACTACACAGGACAACAACTCCCATTGTTAGAGACATAGACATGAGCATCTTGTCACTATATACAGATCTCTGGAGGGGTGGAGACAATATACAATTGATATACATCTCAATTTGAACTATAAATCAGACATGATCTTTATGTCCATACAAAATACAAAATGCATAACAATAAGATGATGGATACATTTTCAAATTGTAAAAAAATATCACATTGTAAAAGAAGCGACAAAGAAGTTCAGATAAAAGTAGAAACTTTGTGTTAAAAAAATCTCTATGCACAAAAAAAAGAAAGGCAAATAACAAATGGCAAAAGTTTGATGCTGATCTAGTTGGACACGAGGAAGAGAAGTTCATTACAGACAAGGAGCATGACTGGTCTCTGATAGAGAAGTTCAATTCACTACAGACAAGGAGAATGACTGGTCTCTGATAGAGAAGTTCAATTCACTACAGACAAGGAGAATGACTGGTCTCTGATAGAGAAGTTCAATTCACTACAGACAAGGAGAATGACTGGTCTCTGGTAGAGAAGTTCAATTCACTACAGACATGGAGAATGACTGGTCTCTGCTTCTTTTCTGGACTCCCCTCCTCTCCTTATGAACTCCTGGTTTTAATACAACAACACAACACACAACATGCTAAAACCTCACTAGGGTAGGGGGCAGTATTTTGACGTCCGGATGAAAAGCATGCCCAAAGTAAACTGCCTGCTACTCAGGCCCAGAAGCTAGGATATGCATACGTTAAAATAATGTCTGTGAGTATAACAGAACTGATGAAAACCTGAGTAAAATCCATCCAGGAAGTGGGATTTTTTTATGTTTGTAGTTTTCTATTGAATGCCATTACAGTATCCATTGACTTAGGACTCAAATTGCACTTCCAATGGCTTCCACTAGATGTCAACAGTCTTTAGAAATTGTTTCAGGCTTGTACTCTGAAAAATGAGGGAGTAAGACCACTTGGAATGAGTGGACACTGCAGTGTCCCAGAGGTTTTTCATGCGCGAGACCGAGGGCACGCCTTTCTTGTTTTCATTTTATATTGACGAAGCTGTTGTCCGGTTGAAATGTTAATGATTATTATGACTAAAAACAACCTGAGGATTGATTATAAACATTGTTTGACATGTTTCTACGAACTTTACTGACACTTTTCGGATTTTTCGTCTGTCTGTTGTGACTGCCATTGAGCCTGTGGATTACTGAACAAAACGTGCGAACAAAACATAGGTTTTTGGATATAAAGGACTTTATCGAACAAAACAAACATTTATTGAGTAAATGGGAGTCTTGTGAGTGCAACCATATGAAGATCAAAGGTAAGTGATGAATTTTATCACTATTTCTGACTTGTGTAACTCCTCTACTTGGCTGGTAAGTGTTTGTAAAGATTTGCCGGCTGGGTGCTGTTCTCAGAAAATCGCATGGTATGCTTTCGCCGTAAAGCCTTTTTGAAATCTGACACCATGGTTAGATTAACAAGAAGTTAATCTTTAATCCGATGTATAACACTTGTATGATTTATGAATTTTTATGAGTATTTCTGTTTTTGAATTTGGCGCTCTGCAATTTCACTGGATGTTGGCCAGGTGGGACGGTAGCATCCCACACCCCCTAGAGAGGTTAAACTATTGCCACATCACTGTACTGAATGAAAAGTTAAGTTAACACAAACTGATATGAGTTTCCCCATGTCCTGACCCACCATGTGTTTTCCCAACCCAGAAGGCAGCAAGAATGAGGAGCAGAAACAGACCTCTCCCAGGCCCCCTTAACCCCTCAGACCTGAAACCCAGGCCCCCCATAACCAATCCCCTACAGAGCAGCAGCACTAGCTGAGTAAACCACAACCACAGGACAATACATGATATACAATCATAGGGACACACTCCCATATACCCACATCATTTATATGTAAACATATATTTTTAGTTCTTTTTCATTTAACCTTTATTTTACTAGGCAAGTCAATTAAGAACAATATACATACATTGACCACTACTAATGTTGTTAAGTCCGATATTATGATGTTGGTATTACAGTACTCATATAAGAGCTAGTCACTGATTGGCTGAGAGGACACACTCTGTACACAGGAAAACCACACTGACTTGTTGTTGTTGCCAAGGTGCTGTCATTCAGCCTGAGGAAGAGAGTCCAAATGTTATTATTGTTGTATAGGTCTCACTCTGCTGGTATTGATGGATGGTATAGGTCTCACACTCTGCTGGTATTGATGGATGGTATAGGTCTCACTCTGCTGGTATTGATGGATGGTATAGGTCTCACTCTGCTGGTATTGATGGATGGTATAGGTCTCACTCTGCTGGTATTGATGGATGGTATAGGTCTCACACTCTGCTGGTATTGATGGATGGTAAAGGTCTCATACTCTGCTGGTATTGATGGATGGTATAGGTCTCACACTCTGCTGGTATTGATGGATGGTATAGGTCTCACACTCTGCTGGTATTGATGGCTGAGTAGGTACTGAAGTCAGAGTTCTGGACTCTCTTCTTATTCAGTCTCCTCTGTCCCTGACGGATATCCAACGAGGCGTAAAACATGTCTCCTTCCTCCTGAGAGAGAGAGACAGAGAGAGAGACAGAGAGACAGATTTTACAATTAATCTGATTAATATTACTGATATATAGTCGTACATTGTGATTATTTCTTGAAATTCATCATATCATTATGTTTTACTGCTTAATCTTTTAGTTTTTAATGAGTATACTCACTAATGCTTTGAATAGTACTGGGTTACAAATAACATGGACTACAAAGCAAGATGGCCACCAGTCAAAGAACTACAAACCTCAATCTGACTATACCTTCTCCCTTCTCTCACTTCCCCTGGTGGTGGACTTGTTCAGAGGAACCTTAGTCTCAGTTGCAGCTGCAGAGGAAGAGTTATCACCATTAAAACACCAAATAAAGAACACATCTGATATTGATTTGTCAATTTAACATGGTCTACATTAGTTTACCAGAGTATTAGAAAGAAGGTTTGACTGGTTGAATGATTGATTGAGTTGATAGTAAAACAGATTAAGTGAGAGTGAGTGTGTACAGACTTAAGTAAAATAATACATTTTGTATATTTCTGATGTAGTCAATAACTGAAGATTAGGCTATAGGATGTTCCTTACTTTAATAGTTAGTTATTCAATTAAAATCCATCACATCAACAAACTGAATGAGTGAGTTCATGTTATAAAGAGTGAAAGAGCACATACTGCTGTTAATAATGAAGTTAGTTTACCTGTTGTTCTGCGAAGGAGTAGACACAGGTGGAGGAGAGGAGAGAGGAGAGCAGACACAGGACACAGACTGAACAGCAACATCCAACACAGACCACAGTCTACAGGAGGAGGGGAGGACTCAGGAGGACTGGTGTCTGGACAAAACATTAAACACAAACAGAAGTACACTCTTACATGATCTACTGCTGATTGAATGTTTACAGATGAACTGGAGGCTGTGTTTTATGACCTTAGATCAGCCTCTGGTGATTGATTCAAAATAAGATACAGTTTCTTTGGTGTTCCTTACAATCTTTTTAACTGTTAACAATAGTCTTTCTAGTAATCAATCTTGGTTCAGACCTAAACACAGTACTATTACGGCCACTGTACGTGTTGTAAATTATATTTCTAATGCCCTGGATAATAGAAAGTACTGTGCCGCCTTGTTCATAGATTTATCTAAAGCTTTTGACCCTGTAGACCATGCAATACTTTTGGGTGAGCTGTCGTCAATAGGACTGGGATTGGATGCCTGTCGTTGGTTTCATGACTATCTAAAGGATAGAAGTCAGGCTGTTAGAGTCGACTGCATCCAGTCGGAGCCATTGGAGTTGGTTAAAGGGGTCCCACAAGGTTCTATACTTGGTCCATTACTGTTCACTCTCTACATAAAGAATATCGGTGATGAGATAAGAAATGGTCAAATTCATTTATATGCTGATGACACTGTCATGTGCTCTATCGCGTCAACGGCTGACCAAGCATTATCACTATTGGAGACAGATTTTAAGATACTACAAGTGTCTTTTGTACAGCTGAAACATTTTTTTAAATGCAAAGAAAACACATTTTATGATTTTTGAAAGGTTAAAAAAGTTGGATTAAAATAAACTTGTACTTTCAAGCTTAGATGGTTCTTGAATTAATCAGGCCTCTGCATATAAATAGTTAGGGATATGGTTGGACGATAAACTGTCTTTTAAAATGCATATTGACGAACTTTGAAAACGGCTAAAAGTCAAGCTAGGCTTCCTCTATAGAAACAGGTGTGCTACTTTTATGTCTGTTATAGATTATGGGGATATTATCTACATGCTACGGCATCAACACTTAAATCGCTGGATGCTACTTATCCTGTTATGGCTAGGGGGCAGTATTTTCACGGCTGGATAAAAAACGTACCCGATTTAATCTGGTTACTACTCCTGCCCAGTAACTAGAATATGCATATAATTATTGGCTTTGGATAGAAAACACCCTAAAGTTTCTAAAACTGTTTGAATGGTGTCTGTGAGTATAACAGAACTCATATGGCAGGCAAAAACCTGAGAAGATTTCATGCAGGAAGTGGCCTGTCTGACAAGGTGTCGTTCTTCTTGTCTCTGTTTATTGAAGAGTGAGGATCTTAGCTGTCCCGTGACACTTCCTACGGCTGCCATAGGTTCTCAGAAGGCGGCAAAACGCTGAATCGTGGCTTTGCAGGCTCTGGCTGAAACAAAGTAGCGCGTTTGGGTAGTGGCTGGTTACAGTACTGTGAGACTCAGGCTCGTGCCCGCGTCGACCGAAAGCTTTCTTTTCTTTCCTCTGTTTAGCTAAATGGACATTCCCGGTCGGAATATTATCGCTTTTTTTTACGAGAAAAATGGCATAAAAATGGATTTTAAACAGCGGTTGACATGCTTCGAAGTACGGTAATGGAATATTTAGATTTTTTTGTCACGAATTGCGCCATGCGCACGACCCTTCTTTACCATTCGGATAGTGTCTGGGACGCACGAACAAAACGCCGCTATTCGGATATAATGATGGATTATTTTGGACCAAACCAACATTTGTTATTGAAGTAGCAGTCCTGGGAGTGCATTCTGACGAAGACAACAAAAGGTAATAAAACTTTTATAATAGTAAATCTGATATTGGTGAGTGCTAAACTTGCCTGGTGTCTAAATAGCTAGCCCGTGATGGCTGGGCTATGTACTTAGAATATTGCAAAATGTGCTTTCACCAAAAAGCTATTTTAAAATCGGACATATCGAGTGCATAGAGGAGTTCTGTATCTATAATTCTTAAAATAATTGTTATGTTTTTTGTGAACGTTTATCGTGAGTAATTTAGTAAATTGTTAGCAAATTCCCCGGAAGTTTGCGGGGGGTATGCTAGTTCTGAACATCACATGCTAATGTAAAAAGCTGTTTTTTGATATAAATATGAACTTGATTGAACAAAACATGCATGTATTGTATAACATAATGTCCTAGGGTTGTCATCTGATGAAGATCATCAAAGGTTAGTGCTGCATTTAGCTGTCTTCTGGGTTTTTGTGACATTATATGCTAGCTTGAAAAATGGGTGTCTGATTTTTTCTGGCTTGGTACTCTGCTGACATAATCTAATGTTTTGCTTTCGCTGTAAAGCCTTTTTGAAATCGGACAGTGTGGTTAGATAATGGAGAGTCTTGTCTTAAAATGCTGTGAAATAGTCATATGTTTGAAAAATTTAAGTTTTTGTATTTTGGAGGAATTTGTAATTCGCACCACGCCTATCATTGGATATTGGAGCAGGTGTTCCGCTAGCGGAACGTCTAGATGTAACATTGCACACTTAGGTTTATTACAGGTGCTAGCTACAGAACTCACCACTGTGTTTTATATCAACATGTGGGTTGGACTTCGCTGTCCGTGAGACGAGAACAACATGCTCTCGTGTTTGTCTATAAAGCACCTCTGAATAAACTACCTTCTTATTTATCATCACTCATCAATATTAGAATTAGAATTCCTAAAACCAGGCCTCAAGCATGGATTACACTTGAGGCCCATGTGATTTCCACAGAGTTGGGTGTGGCTGCCTTTTCCTGTTACGCTCCTTGCCTATGGAATAGCCTGCAGACTAAACTTAAACTTGAGACTCTTGTCCCCCTTGCCCATTTTAAATATTTATTGGAGGATTTTTATTTTTGTATTGCTTGTAACTGTTTCGGGTAATGCAAGCTCTTGTGCTGTTAGGGGAATAACCTATGTGTAAATGTAACAATCTGTTGCTGTACCATCTGTGATGATTTTGTTTGTCTTGTGTAGTATCTTAATCATTGTACCTAAACTGTATGTGTAAACATGTATACGCAGAGCCCAGCTGTAAAAGAGACCTTGGTCTCAGTCTGTGTTCCTTGTTGAAATAAAGGTAGAATAACTCAACCTCCTCTCATTCATGGAAACCAGACACACCAAGACTAATACAAAATTAATAATACTAAATATATAGCCAGAAGATAAAGACAGAATTATAACTGTTCTTACCAAGTGAAATCCTAGTGCTGATGTTTCCATAGTGGTACAACTCTTTCTGTTTAATTTGTTTTCCTTCTCCAACCAGGTTCGTCTCCATAGTCCCACAGTAGTAGAGTCCCAGGTCAGATTCAGTGATGTTCTCAATCAGTAGATCATAGGAGTTGTTAGAGGGGTTCCACACCACATTATATCCAGGGAGAGAGATGGAACTTAAAAACGTAGTTGAAATAACTACAGGAGGCAGGTACTTGTGAGAACAGTTCCTATACCACATAATGTATACTCCAGTAGTTATGTTACAGTCAAAGTAGAGAGTGATGTTGTCTCCTGGTCAGACTCTCAGCTCCACCTCTGCTGCAGAGATCCCATCCTGACTGGAGGAAACAGCGCCTACAGGTAGCAGAGGAACTGTGTTAGGATGAACTGACTGGAGGAAACAGCACCTACAGGTAGCAGAGGAACAGTGTAAGGATGAACTGACTGGAGGAAACAGCACCTCCAGGTAGCAGAGGAACAGTGTTAGGATGAACTGACTGGAGGAAACAGCACCAACAGGTAGCAGAGGAACAGTGTTAGGATGAATCACAGAACATCATAAACTTCTCCACATGAAAATATAAACGTCATGTCTTTACCACAGTCATCACAATATCACAATAATAAGTTAACAAATCTGGTCAACCATAAAACCACATCAAGAAATCATCTATCATCCAGCTATAAGGCCCAGTAAAACAGTTACACACGTAAGAATGCAATCAGGGTGACACACAGCCTGTCCATCTGGTGTTCTGATGGTCTGATGGTGACTGTCAGAGAGTAGCTGGGTCTTTGAGTAACAAGGTCTTTGCTGTGTATTTCTGTGTTCATGATTAGATGTACTTTACCATGAAAGGACATACGAGCAGCGATTGGTTCGATCGAGTGGAAAGTTTTCAGCCTGTGGTCCTTTTCCCTGAAAACCTTTTCGTGTGACATGAAGGGGGGGGTCTAGCATCGAGGTAAACAGGTTTCACAATAACGTGAATTTAATGGAAATTATTCAGCTTCTTTGAGGTGTTCACCTTAGATAGCAACACCTTAAGAGACCTATAGACATTACGAAGAAACAAACACACATTTTGATGACTGAGTTAACCATTAAACCAGAAAATACACTTATACAGAGTCTTAAAATAGGCTAATAGACCTATAATCCTTTTTAACTGTAATCAGGCAGTAGCCCTAATGTTAGACCTAAAGTAGACCTTTATACCTGTAGTCAGGCAGTAGGCCTAATGTTAGACCTAAAGTAGACCTTTAGACCTTTAACACAGAATTCCTGGATACAGCCATTAGCTTTGATATATTGGCCATATACCACAACCCCCCAAGGTGCCATATTGCTATTATAAACAGGTTACCAACATAATTAGAACAGTAAATAAGTTGTTTGCATTGTACCTGTGGTATATTGTCTCATATATAGCCAATTAGCATTCATGAATATATAGCATTCAACTAGTGAGTTTTAAAACTGACTTTTAATTAGTGAATAGAGATAGTGTTATTTTTCATGGTTGACCTTTTTATTTGGAACACTAAACTATGGTGGTGATAATAGTAAACTTCAATACCCAAGATGCATTGGAGGATGTGCTATATACCCAGTGTTAAACTGTTGTTTTTATCCCATCTGATGAATGATGTCTGTGTTTATCAATGAATAGTGGCCAATCAGTTAACATCCACACTCTGGTCAATATGTGTGAAGGGGAGAGATATATGTGACAAATGAACTTGTAATAACAATGTTTGGACTCTCTTCCTCAGGCTGAATGACAGCACCATGAAAACAACAACAGGAAGTCAGTGTGGTATTCCTGTGTACTGAGTGTGTCCTCTTGGCCAATCAGTGACTAGCTCTTATATGAGTACTGTAACACCAACATCATAATATCAGACTTATCAACATCAGTAGTGGTCAATGTATGCATATGTTTACATGTGTTTACATGTGTGTAGATCTGTTCACATTTGTGAAAACATATGTGTGGGTTCATATATCACTATGTGTGTGGTTGTGGTTTACTCAGCTAGTGCTGCTGCTCTGTAGGGGAGGGGTTAAGTGGGGCCTGGGTTTCAGGTCTGAGGAGTAGTGTCAGAGTAGTTGGGTCTGTCAGTAACAGTATCAGAGTAGCTGGGTCTGTCAGTACCAGTATCAGAGTAGCTGGGTCTGTCAGTAACAGTATCAGAGTAGCTGGGTCTGTCAGTAACAGTATCAGAGTAGCTGGGTCTGTCAGTAACAGTGTCAGAGTAGCTGGGTCTGTCAGTAACAGTATCAGAGTAGCTGGGCTTGTCAGTAACAGTGTCAGAGTAGCAGGGTCTGTCAGTAAAAGTGTCAGAGTAGCTGGGTCTGTCAGTAACAGTATCAGAGTAGCTGGGTCTGTCAGTAACAGTATCAGAGTAGCTGGGTCTGTCAGTAACGGTGTCAGAGTAGCTGGGTCTGTCAGTAACAGTATCAGAGTAGCAGGGTCTGTCAGTAACAGTATCAGATTATCTGGGTCTGTCAGTAACAGTATCAGAGTAGCTGGGTCTGTTAGTAACAGTATCAGAGTAGCTGGGTCAGTCAATAACACTATCAGAGTAGCTGGGTCTGTCAGTAACAGTATCAGAGTAGCTGGGTCTGTCAGTAACAGTATCAGAGTAGCTGGGTCTGTTAGTAACAGTATCAAAGTAGCTGGGTCAGTCAGTAACACTATCAGAGTAGCTGGGTCTGTCAGTAACAGTGTCAGACTACCTGGGTCTGTCAATAACAGTATCAGAGTAGCTGGGTCTGTTAGTAACAGTATCAGAGTAGCTGGGTCTGTCAGTAACAGTATCAGAGTAGCTGGGTCTGTCAGTAACAGTATCAGAGTAGCTGGGTCTGTCAGTAACACTATCAGAGTAGCTGGGTCTGTCAGTAACAGTATCAGAGTAGCTGGGTCTGTCAGTAACAGTATCAGAGTAGCTGGATCTGTTAGTAACAGTATCAGAGTAGCTGGGTCAGTCAGTAACACTATCAGAGTAGCTGGGTCTGTCAGTAACACTATCAGAGTAGCTGGGTCTGTCAGTAACAGTATCAGAATAGCTGGGTCTGTCAGTAACAGTATCAGAGTAGCTGGGTCTGTCAGTAACAGTATCAGAGAAGCAGGGTCTGTCAGTAACAGTATCAGAGTAGCTGGGTCTGTCAGTAACAGTTTCAGAGTAGCTGGGTCTGTCAGTAACAGTATTAGAGTAGCTGGGTCTGTCAGTAACAGTATCAGAGTAGCTGGGTCTGTCAGTAGCAGTATCAGAGTAGCAGGGTCTGTCAGTAACAGTATCAGAGTGGCTGGGTATGTCAGTAACAGTATCAGAGTAGTTGGGTCTGTCAGTAACAGTATCAGAGTAGCTGGGTCTGTCAGTAACAGTATCAGAGTATCTGGGTCTGTCAGTAACAGTGTCAGAGTAGCTGGGTCTGTCAGTAACAGTATCAGAGTAGCTGGGTCTGTCAGTAACAGTATCAGAGTAGCTGGGTCTGTCAGTAACAGTATCAGAGTAGCTGGGTCTGTCAGTAACAGTGTCAGATTATCTGGGTCTGTCAGTAACAGTATCAGAGTAGCTGGGTCTGTCAGTAACAGTGTCAGAGTAGCTGGGTCTGTCAGTAACAGTATCAGAGTAGCAGGGTCTGTCAGCAACAGTATCAGAGTAGCAGGGTCTGTCAGTAACAGTTTCAGAGTAGCTGGGTCTGTCAGTAACAGTGTCAGAGTAGCTGGGTCTGTCAGTAACAGTGTCAGAGTAGCTGGGTCTGTCAGTAACAGTATCAGAGTAGCAGGGTCTGTCAGTAACAGTATCAGATTATCTGGGTCTGTCAGTAACAATATCAGAGTAGCTGGGTCTGTTAGTAACAGTATCAGAGTAGCTGGATCTGTCAGTAACAGTATCAGATTATCTGGGTCTGTCAGTAACAGTATCAGAGTAGCTGGGTCTGTTAGTAACAGTATCAGAGTAGCTGGGTCTGTCAGTAACAGTATCAGAGTAGCTGGGTCTGTCAGTAACAGTATCAGAGTAGCAACAACACAAAAAGGACTATGCATGATATACAATCATATGGACACACCTTTAACAGTATCACACATACATACATATATGTATGTGTGTATATACATATATATATTTGTGTGTATGTGTGTGTGTGTGTGTGAGTTGGGTATATGGGGGTGTGTCCATATGATTGTATATCATGCATAGTCCTTATATATATATATACATATAAACACATTTAAACATGTACATACATTGACCACTACTAATGTTGATAAGTCTGATATTATGGTGTTGGAATTCCAGTACTCATTTAAGAACTAGTCATGATTGTCTGAGAAGACACACTCACCACATTGGAAACCCACACTTACTTCCTGTTTCTGTTGCCATGGTGCAGCTATTCTCCTGATGATGAACTCACATTTCACACTGAGGGCGTTTCTCACTTTTTCTATGTCCTATTTGTTGCCAAGATGTTTTGTGGATAAATACTACATTTTGGGATGCCTCAATTAGCTCATACATATTATGTTGAGATTTAAATGTTATGATTACTGGATGTTCATAATTTGATAAATCAAACATTAATACAGCAGGCTACAGCTATAGAGGCCAACAATAAGCCTCTGTCTCATGATAGGACTCTGTCAGAAGTGTCTTCTCTTTCAAGGGTCAACAGTTACATCAACATTAGTGTTTGGTTCTTCATGTTGTGTTTGATGATGTTGCAGCAGGTTGACTTGACCAGGTGCTGCTAGTTAGGTGTTGTTATCTACAACGACCACATAAAAGAAGCTGAATATTTTCCAAACCGGTTTACCTCGATGCTAGACAATCCTCTTTCATGTCACACAACGTGGGTTTCAGAGAAAAGGACCACGAGCTGAAAACTTTACACTCGATCGAACCAATCGCTGCTTGTATGTCCTTTCAGAGGCGTGTTTAACAATTCTAAGTGTGTTTTATGTTTGGGATTCTTCGGGGTAGCCGCCCTTTGCCTTGAGGACCGCTTTGCACACTCTTGGCATTCTCTCAACCAGCTTCATGAAGTAGTCACCTGGAATGCATTTCAATTAGCAGGTGTGCCTTTTTAAATGGTAATTGGTGGAATTTATTTCCTTCTTAATGCGTTTCAGCCAATCAGTTGTGTTGTGACAAGGTAGAGTTGGTAAAAGACCAAGTCCATATTATGGCAAGAACAGCTTAAATAAGCAAAGAGAAACAACAGTCCATAATTACTTTAAGACATGAAGGTCAGTCAATCCGGAAAATGTCAAGAAGTTTCTTCAAGTGCAGTCGCAAAAACCATCATTCGCTATGATGAAACTGGCTCTCATGAGGACCGCCACAGGAAAGAAAGACCCAGAATTACCTCTGCTGCAGAGGATACTTTCTTTAGAGTTACCAGCCTCAGAAATCGGCAATTAACTGCACCTCAGATTGCAGCCCAAATAAATGCTTCACAGAGTTCAAGTAACAGATACATTTCAACATCAACTGTTCAGAGGAGATTGTGTGAATCAGGCCTTCATGGTCGAATTGCTGCAAAGAAACCACTACCAAAGGACACCAATAAGAAGAAGAGACGTGCTTGGGCCAAGAAACACGTGCAATGGAACTTAGACCGGTGGAAATCTGTCTTTTGGTTTGATGAGTCAAAATGTGAAATTTTTGGTTCCAACCGCCATGTCTTTGTGAGACGCAGAGTAGGTGGACGGATGATCTCTGCATGTGTGGTTCCCACCGTGAAACATGGAGGAGGAGGTGTGATGGTGTGGGGTGCTTTGCTCGTGACACTGTCTGTGATTTATTTAGAATTCAAGGCACACTTAACAAGCATGGCTACCACAGCATTCTGCAGCGACACGCCATCCCATCTGGTTTGCACTTAGTGGGACTATCATTTGTTATTCAACAGGACAATGACCCAACACACCTCCAGGCTGTGTAAGGGCTATTTAAAAACATAAAAAGCCAGACTACGGTTTGCAACTGCACATGGGGACAAATATCATATTTTTTGGAGAAATGTCCTCTGGTCTGATGAAACAAAAATAAAACTGCTTGCAAGCCGAAGAACACAATCCCAACCGTGAAGCACGGGGGTGGCAGCATCATGTTGTGTGGGTGCTTTGCTGCAGAAGGGACTGGTGCACATCACAAAATAGATGGCATCATGAGGTAGGAAAATTATGTGGATATATTGAAGCAACATCTCAAGACATCAGTCAGGAAGTTAAAGCTTGGTCGCAAATGGGTCCTCCAAATGGACAATTACCCCAAGCATACTTCCAAAGTTGTGGTAAAATGGCTTAAGGACAACAGCATGGCTACCACAGCATTCTTCAGCGATACGCCATCCAATCTGGTTTGCGCTTAGTGGGACTATCACTTGTTTTTCAACAGTACAATGGTTATTTAACCCTTAAGGAGAGTGATGGAGTGCTGCATCAGATGACCTGGCCTCCCCAATCACCCGAACTCAACCCAATTGAGATGGTTTTGGATGAGTTGGACCGCGGAGTGAAGGAAAAGTAGACAACAAGTGCTCAGCATATGCGTTGGAAAAGCATTCCTCATGGGGCTGGTTGGGAGAATGCCAAGAGTGTGGGGGGCTGTCGTCAAGGCGGGGGGTGGCTCCTTTGAAGAATCTAAAATATATATATATATTGATTTGTTTAGCACTTTTTGGGTTGCAGCATGATTCCATATGTGTTGTTTCATGGTTTGGATGTCTTCACTGTTGTTCTGCATTGTAGAAAATAGTAGAGAGTGGGGAAGAACCCTTGAATGATGAGGTGTGTCCAAACTTTTGACTGGTACTGTATATATATATTTTTTTGCTAAACAGGTGTCTCAGAACAGGTGGGGTTTAGCCTCAGCTGCCCTGAATGACGGGTCGCCACTGCAATCATGTCCCTAATCCCACATTCTATGCGTCTAACTTTTCTTTCTGTGCTTAGCACAGTCATGTCATGGTTGTTGGTATTAAAATGACATAGTTAAGTCTAGGCTTCTCTATAAAATGTTTCTATTTAAGGTCAGGAAGTAGGCTATTTACTTTGAACAAGATTGAATACTCAACAATGACATATACAGCAAACAATTACATTTTGTTTATGAATGCAGAGCCAACCTAACAGGATAACACTATATTAAGAAAACATGAGAAGAAAAATAACATAATGGATTCTATAAGGATTCCTGTACAAAACACATTTTAACCGTACAGGAATTTCATTAAAGAAAAGACAAAATTGAGATGCTAAAATCCTCTCAATGAAAAGTTGAGACATGTCCTCTGTGTGCATCTGGCATTTGTTTTGAAAAGTGAGTGATCATGGTGTAAAGAGATCCTGGGGCTTGTGTTGGTAAGACCTGATGTTGTACAATGGGTCAAGTGTTCCCAAACTTTTTCACTCAGGCCCCCCTTCCAGGATTGGGGAAAGGTATGCAATGACTGACATGACGAGAAAAAACTGATGATGCACTTCCCAATTTGTGCATTCTACTATTACAACTTTCAAGAGTAAGTTAAAAGCCGGACTGAGTTCCTTACATTTAAAAAAAAAAAGTTTGTCAACCACTGGAAAGGGCGATAAGCCGTATCTGGCTGTGCAGAATATAGAAGTGATCCACACGCCTGTTACGTTAAATGCAACATATTGGAGTCTAAATTCAATAGAGTGTGTGTTGTAAGGGCTCTCTTTCGATATAATGATGGAACTATCATATGCTCACTTGATCGAGGATTTAGTCTGTGTTTGAGACTGATAGCATTGAGAAAGATGTCGGCAGCAGTTTTGTGTTGAATTGCTGTACATCAATCAGTCAATCAAATGTATTTATAAAGCCCTTCTTACATCAGCTGATGTCACAAAGTGCTGTACAGAAACCCAGCCTAAAACCCCAAACAGCAAGCAATGCAGGTGTATAAGCACGGTGGCTAGGAAAAACTCCCTAGGAAGGCCAGAACCTAGGAAGAAACCTAGAGAGGAACCAGGCTATGAGGGGTGGCCAGTCCTCTTCTGGCTGTGCCGGGTGGAGATTATAACAGAACATGGCCAAGATGTTCAAATGTTCATAGATGACCAGCAGGGTCAAATAATGATAATCACAGTGGTTGTAGAGGGTGCAACAGGTCAGAATCTCAAGAGTAAATGTCAGTTGGCTTTTCATAGCTGATCATTCAGAGTATCTCTACCGCTCGTGCTATCTCTAGAGAGCTGGAAACAGCAGGTCTGGAATAAGGTAGCATGTCCGGTGAACAGGTCAGGGTTCCATAGCCCACTCAACCCACTCGAGTGATGCACCCCTCCCAGGGACGGCATGGAAGAGCACCAGTAAGCCAGTGACTCAGCCCCTGTAATAGGGTTTGAGGCAGAGAATCCCAGTGGAGAGAGGGGAACCGGCCAGACAGAGATAGCATGTTGGTTCTTTGCTGCAGTGCCTTTCCGTTTACCTTCACACTACTGGGCCAGACTACATTCAATCATAGGGCCTACTGAAGAGATGAGTCTTCAGTATAGACTTAAAGGTCGAGACCGAGTCTGCGTCTCTCACATGGATAGGCAGACCATTCCATAAAAATGGAGCTCTATAGGAGAAAGCCGTGCCTCCAGCTGTTTGCTTAGACATTCTAGGG
This sequence comes from Salmo salar, assembly GCF_905237065.1. Classification (NCBI taxonomy): domain Eukaryota; kingdom Metazoa; phylum Chordata; class Actinopteri; order Salmoniformes; family Salmonidae; genus Salmo; species Salmo salar. The sequence goes on from NW_025548569.1 coordinate 109,821, forward strand.
ACAGTTAGGAGGCCAGCGTCTTGTGACCGTAGCGTACGTGTAGGTATGTACGGCCGGACCGAATCGGAAAGATAGGTAGGAGCAAGCCCATGTAATGCCTTGTAGGTTAGAAGTAAAACCTTGAAATCAGTGCTTCATCCGAGTAGCCAGAAAGTAGAGCATTGCAGTAGCTCCCTGTGGCTCAGTTGGTAGAGCATGGTGTTTGCAATGGTGTTTGCAATGCCAGGGTTGTTGGTTTGATTCCCATGGGGGGCCAGTACGAAAAAAATAATAAAATGTATGAAATGTATGCATTCACTACTGTAAGTCGCTCTAGATAAGAGCGTCTGCTAAATGACTAAAATGTTTAAAAAAATGTAAAATGTATGGTAAAGTACATCTAGTCGTTAACACGGAAATACAGAGAGCCTCCCCATTATGTATTAAAGGGACTTTAAGATTCATATGTTTTGCTGCAGGCCTTATAATAGATACTGTTGCTATGTGTCTAAAACTCTGCCACTATACTTTGTACAAGCATGTATATTAGTCTTTGTGGTTAAGCCCTGGCTGCTGTGAGAGTGAGCTGCAGGCTGGGTCTGAGTCAGACTGAAACTAGATAAAGAGAAGTAACCACTGTCTGGTTTTGACATGTTGATCTTGTGTGACAGTGGACAATGCTAATGAATTCAGAGAAGCTACTGTACTAGGTTACTTTATAAGGTAACCTCAGTTTACTGCTGCACACATACACTGACGTTGGTGATTATACCACCAGGTAGTGATCAAATGTATATAATCAGCTGTGCCTTTAGGTTGGGTGCAGAACTTACTCTGAAACATACATTATGTGTTTCCATTGTTAGCTGTTAGCTGTCTGCAATTGCATTAATAAAGGTTTGATTAATTTACTTAATGATGATATTGTCAGACTGTTGATTTCACCAATAAGCCAATGATTGACAAGGAACAAGGAACCTACCCCGGCAACAACAATAAGTCAATGATTGACAAGGAACAAGGAACCTAACCCAACAGTCACATGCCCAAATATAACAGTGAAATGCCTACTTATAAGCCCATAATCAACAATGCAGTTTTAAGAAAAATAAGCTTTAAGTAGAAAATAACAAATAGTAAAAGAGCAGCAGTGAAATTACATTAGCGAGGCTATATACTGTACATGGGGTACCGGTAGAGAGTCAATGTGAGGGGGCACTGGTTAGTCAAGGTAATTGAGGTTTAATGTACATGTAGGTAGAGTTAAAGGGACTATGCATAGATTATTTACAGAGAGAAGCAGCAGCGTAAAAAGGGGGAGGGGGAGGGGGGGCAATGCAAATAGTATGGGAAGCCATTTGATTAGATGTTCAGGAGTCTTTTGGCTTGGGGGTAGAAGCTGTTAAGAAGTCTTTCGGACCTAGACTTGGCGCTCCGTTACCGCGTGCCATGTGGTAGCAGAGAGAACAGTCTATGACTAGGGTGTCTGGAGTCTTTGAACATTTTAGGGCCTTCATCTGACACCACCTGGTATAGAGGTCCTGGATGGCAGGAAGTTTGGCCCCAGTGATGTACTGGGCCATACGCATTGCCCTCTGTAGTGCCTTGCGGTCGGGGGCCAAACAGTTGCCATACCAGGATGTGATGCAACCAGTCAGGATGTTCTCGATGGTGCAACAGTATAACTTTTTTGATGATCTGAAGACCCATGCCAAATCTTTTCAGTCTCCTGGGGGGGAATAGGCTTTGTCGTTCCCTCTTCAGAGACTGTCTTGGTGTGTTTGAAGCATGATAGTTTGTTGTTGATGTGGACACCAAGGAACTTGAAGCTCTCAACCTGCTCCACTCTGGCCACTTCAAAAATAATGGGGGCGTGCTTGGTCCTCCTTTTCCTGTAGTCCACAATAATCTCCTTTGGCTTGATAACTTTAAGGGAGAGGTTGTTATCCTGGCACCACACGGCCAGGTCTCTGACCTCTTCCTTTTAGGCTGTCTAATCGTTGTCAGTTATCAGGCCTTCCACTGTTGTGTCATCTGCAAACGTAATGACGGTGTTGGAGTTATGACTGCATGGCCAGACACGAGTGCACAGGGAGAACAGGAGGGGCCCCCGTGTTGTGGATCAGCGTGGCAGATGTGTTTTTACCTACCATTACCACCTGGGGTCTGCCCATCAGGAAGTTCAGCATCCAGTTGCAGAGGGAAGTGTTTAGTCCCAGGGTCCTTAGCCATTTGGAATGGGTCTAGGGTTTCTGGGATAATGGTGTTGATGTGAGCCATGACCATCCTTTCAAAGACCTTCATGGCTACAGGCGTCAGTGCTATGGGTCGGTAGTCATTTAGGCAGGTTACCTTAGTGTTCTTGGGCACAGGGACTATGGTGGTCTGCTTGAAATATGTTGGTATTACAGTCTCAGTCAGGGACAGGTTGAACATGTCAGTGAAGACACTTGCGAGTTGGTCAGCACAAGCTCAGAGTTCCTGGTAATCCGAACACACACACAGCCTTAACCCTGGCAGGAGGAAACCCCTCGATACACCTGGAGACACACACATCTGACGAGCATCGGTGCCAGTGTAGTACGACTCAATCTTAGTCCTGTATTGATGCTTTGGCTCTTTTATGGTTTGTCGGAGGGCATAGCGGGATGTCTTATATGTTTCTGTACAGCACTTTGAGATATCAGCTGATGTAAGAAGGGCTATATAAATACATTTCATTTGATTTGATTATATGCGTCAGGGTTAGAGTCCCGTCCTTGAAAGTGTCAGCTCTACCCTTCAGCTCAGTGCGGATGTTGCCTGTAATCCATGGCTTCTGGCTGGGGTATGTGCGTACAGTCAATGTGGGGATGACACCATCGATGCACTTATTGATGAAGCCAGTGACTGATGTGATGTACTCCTCAATGCCATCGTAAGAATCCCAGAACATATTCCAGTCTGTGCAAAACAGTCCTGTAGCTCAATAACATCTGCTTCATCTGACCACTTTTTATTGACCGAGTCACTCGTGCTTCCTGCTTTAGGTTTTGCTTGTAAGCAGGAATCAGGAGGATAGAATTATGTTCAAATTTGCCAAATGGAAGGCGAGGGAGAGATTTGTTTGCAACTCTGTGTGTGGAGTAAAGCTGGTCTACTACTGTTGACCATCCTCCCAACGAAGGGGCATGACCTTGGACTCTACTACGGTGGGACTAAGGAGACGAATGATGAAGAGGATATTCAGGTCTACCACTATGGAAAGGTCACCACTTGGATTTTAATTGGTAAAAATGTGTTCCTTGTTTCATCTGTGAACATCCAGTAAAGTCCATGTTCCTCTGGTAGTAAACATGTTCTGAAGCTTTTTAAACTTCATATTAAAACAACATGTAGTTGGTAGTAACTGTATCCAGGGGACTAGATGATAGGTTATATTAACCATACACAGTAAGCTGTGTAGTGATGTTGTTCCTCTCTACTGTACAGAGGACTCCCCCACCATCACCTCTCTACTGTACAGAGGACTCTCACACATCACCTCTCTACTGTACAGATGACTCCCCCACCTTCACCTCTCTACTGTACAGAGGACTCTCACACATCACCTCTCTACAGTTCAGAGGACTCCCCCACCATCAACTCTTGTGAATGTCCTGACTGTGGTGTGTCTGCTGACGGAGGGTCCTGGTGGTGGCCTCCAAAGCTCTGTTTCTGCTCTTCATTCCTGCTGCCTTCTGGGCCATGGAACACACACGGTGGCTCAAGAGCAGGGTTTCTGTTAGGCTGCAGACATTTGACATCCACACTTGAAATTACCGAACATTTGGTAAATTTACCTGACCCATACGCATTGGGTGTGTAACCTGATTAGGGTGTCCACCCACGGTGCTCAGAATGACTATCATATTTATATTATGGTAATTAATATCAACAGAACATGCAAGTCAAGGATGCAACAATGTGTGGTCCTTCTTCCCTAATTCTGATGCGCACTTTGAAGACATTTACTTTCCCTCAGCCAACAAGACGAGTTTCCCCCATTGTAGAAAAGTTGACCTATTCTATTGGTCAGCTTGCAGAGAAAATAAATAGCCTATTCCAAACAGACTCTGGGACAGTTGTGGGACGATAGATCCCAAATTCATACAACCAGTAGACCTAGGCTACAATGAAGAGGCTAATAAGCATTATTTTTTAATGGGATTTTTTATTCTTCTCCGAGACAATTGAGCGGTATTCAATTTTATTTATTTGCTTTTCAAATGTTTTATCGGTCAAAAGCCAGCTATTACCGGTTAACGGAAACCCCAGTCAGGACATGAGGCTACTCATATTAAAACCTGTTATGGCTAGGGGGCAGTATTTTCACGACCGGATAAAAAACGTGCCCGATTTAATCTGATTATTACTCCTGCCCAGAAACTAGAATATGCATATAATTATTAGCTTTGGATAGAAAACACTCCAAAGTTTCTAAAACTGTTTGAATGGTGTCTGTGAGTATAACAGAACTCATTTGGCAGGCCAAAACCTGAGAAGATTCTGTACAGGAAGTACCCTGTCTGACCATTTCTTGCCCTTCTTGATTATCTCTATCCATTACAGGGCATCTCTGCTGTTACGTGACACTTACTACGGCTCCCATGGGATCTCAGAAGGCGGCAAAAAGCTGAATCGTGGCTTTGCAGGCTCTGGCTGAAAAACATTAGCGCGTTTGGATAGTGGCCAGTAACAGTACTATGAGACTCAGGCTCGTGCACGAGGGGATCCCATGCTTTTATTTTCTCTCTCTTTGTACGTATACACGCTTTCCCGATCGGAATATTATCGCTTTTTTACGAGAAAAATGGCATAAAAATTGATTTTAAACAGCGGTTGACATGCTTCGAAGTACGGTAATGAAATATTTAGAAATCTTTTGTCAAGAAATGCGCCATGCTCGTGACCCTTATTTACACTTCGGATAGTGTCTTGAACGCACGAACAAAACGCCGCTGTTTGGATATAACTATGGATTATTTTGGACCAAACCAACATTTGTTATTGAAGTAGAAGTCCTGGGAGTGCATTCTGACGAAGAACACCAAAGGTATTCAAACTTTTCTAATAGTAAATCGGAGTTTGGTGAAGGCTAAACTTGCTGGGTTTCTAAATAGCTAGCCCTGTGATGCTGGGCTATCTACTGAGAATATTGCAAAATGTGCTTTCACCGAAAAGCTATTTTAAAATCGGACATATCGAGTGCATAGAGGAGTTCTGTATCTATAATTCTTAAAATAATTGTTAAGTTATTTGTGAACGTTTATCGTGAGTAATTTAGTAAATTCACTGGAAGTTTGCGGGGGGGTATGCTAGTTCTGAACGTCACATGCTAATGTAAAAAAGCTGTTTTTTTTATATAAATATGAACTTGATTGAACAAAACATGCATGCATTGTATAACATAATGTCCTAGGGTTGTCATCTGATGAAGATCATCAAAGGTTAGTGCTGCATTTAGCTGTGGTTTTGTTTTTTGTGAAATTATATGCTAGCTTGAAAAATGGGTGTCTGATTATTTCTGGCTGGGTACTCTGCTGACATAATCTAATGTTTTGCTTTCACTGTAAAGCCTTTTTGAAATCGGACAGTGTGGTTAGATAAAGGAGAGTCTTGTCTTTAAAATGCTGTGAAATAGTCATATGTTTGAAAAATTGAAGTTTTTGTATTTTTGAGGAATTTGTAATTCGCGCCACGCCTATCATTGGATATTGGAGCAGGTGTTCCGCTAGCGGAACGTCTAGATGTAAGAGGTTAATGGAACCGCTCTCTTAGATTTCAAAAAAGCTTTACGGCGATAGCAAATTTTGCAATAATCTGAGTACAGTACTCAGATATCAAAACAAGCCATACAGATACCCGCCATTTTGGAGTCAACAGAAATGACAAAAATTACGTTAGAAATATTCACTTACCTTTGATGATCTTCATCAGAATGCACTCCCAGGTATCCCAGTTCCACAATAAATGTTTGTATTGTTCGATAAAGTCCATCATTTATGATCAAATATCTCCTTTTTTTTCACGCGTTTAGTCCACTACTCCAAATGCAGGAAGCGCGCGCAAAATGTCACGACGAAAAGTCAAAAATAGTTATATTTACGTTCGTAGAAACATGTCAAACGATGTATAGTATCAATATTTAGGATGTTTTAATCATAAATCTTCAGTAATATTCCAACCGGACAATTCCAATGGCTTCAAAAAAAGAAAAGGAGCACAGCTAACTCTCACGTGAGTGCGCGCCTCTGAGCTCATGTCATTTTTTCACTCATCTACTTCCAGGAGCTCTTATTCCCTCCCCATTCACAGTAGAAGCATGAAACAACGTTCTAAAGACTGTTGACATTTAGTGAAAACCGTAGGAAGTGCAAAATGAACCCTAAGTCACTGTATACTGTATTGGCAATCACTTGAAAAACTACAAACCTCAGATTTCCACACTTCCTGGTTGGATTTTTCTCATGTTTTTGCCTGCCATATGAGTTCTGTTATACTCACAGACATCATTCAAACAGTTTTAGAAACTTCAAAGTGTTTTCTATCCAAATCCACTATTATATGCATATCCTACCTTCTGAGTCTGAGTAGCAGGCAGTTTACTACTGGCATGCCTTTCATCCGGACGTCAAAATACTGCCCCCTACCCTAGAGAAGTTAAAGGAAGACAAAAAAATTATGAAATTAAATCAATTAAACTGAATCAATATTTATTTAGCCTCATTAACACATATCAATACACCTACAAATGAAATACAATAAACTTTCACAACTACTATTACAAACTAAAACTATAACTGTCACGCCCTGGCCATAGAGAGGGTTTTATTCTCTATTTTGGTTAGGCCAGGGTGTGACTAGGGGGGGGGGCATTCTATGTCCCTTTTTCTATGTTTTGTGTATTTCTTTGTTTTGGCTGGGTATGGTTCTCAATCAGGGACAGCTGTCTATTGTTGTCTCTGATTGGGAGCCATACTTAGGTAGCCTTTTCCCACAGGGTTTTTGTGGGTAGTTGTTTTCTGTATTGTGTTTTTCACCTGACAGAGTTGTTGCGCTTTGTTCCACTTTGTTTTTGATTCAGTGTTCAGAACTAATAAACATGATGAACACCTACCACGCTGCACCTTGGTCCTCTCCTTGCAACAACCGTTACAATAACAAGAGATATTTAACCATTATTCGCTGAGCTTTAAAAAAAAATCTAAATCACTATTGTTATTATTATTAAAATGTTACATACAAAAGTTGTAAAAAATATCACTGGTATTAAATTATTTCAAAATTAAGTAACTTAAAAATATCAACACTGTCGTCATACCAGCTACATTTGTATAGGTCTTCTGGCTGTGTAGGTACTGAAGTGAGTGAGTGACTGAGTGTGAGAGAGAGAGATTATTAATAATCTGTTAATTTTAATGATATATCATCACACATTAGGATTTGACATTATGTATTGTTGCTTTTTATCTTCTGTTTTTAATGTGTCTATCTACCATTGAAAATACTATTTCAATAAGGCAGGGTTACCAAACGCATGGACTACAAATTAAGATGACTTCTTAAAATAAAACTACAACACCCACTTTGACTGCAGTCTGCTCTCTGCTGTCACCTCCCCTGAGTCTCAGTTGGAGCTGCAGAAGAAGAGTTATCACCATTAAACAACAGTTTTAGGTCAAACTAGGACATATCAGTTAAAAGTTGGTAGATGTTTACTTATTGTGGTAAAAACACAAAGGTTAAAAACATAGGTAATTATTATAATAATAAGTAAGACTCATTAGGAATACCCAGACATAAAAAATGAATAAGTGAAAAAGGGAATCCTCACTAAAAAGGTGAGAATGAGTTTACCTGTTGTTCTGCAGAAGGAGTAGAAACAGACGGAGGAGAGGAGAGAGGAGAGGAGAGGAGAGCAGACACAGGACACAGACTGAACAGCAACATCCAACACAGACCACAGTCTACGTCAGATGTTCCGGCATCTGAACAAAACACACAGGAATAAATAGAGGACTACGATCATAGAGCTCATTCTCCTCTCATTCAAGGAAACCAGACATGCTATACCAAAACCAAATATACAGCCATTAAATAAATAAAGAATAATGCATTGGTCTTACCAAATGAAAGCCTTCTCATGACATGTCCATTGTGGTAGACATTTTTCTGTTCAATACGTTTTTCATTTTTCCATATTACTCTCTATAGTCCCACAGTAGTCCCAGGTCAGATTACCACAGTAGTAGAGTCCCAGGTCAGATTACCACAGTAGTAGAGTCCCAGGTCAGATTACCACAGTAGTAGAGTCCCAGGTCAGATTACCACAGTAGTAGAGTCCCAGGTTAGATTACCACAGTAGTAGAGTCCCAGGTTAGATTACCACAGTAGTAGAGTCCCAGGTCAGATTACCACAGTAGTAGAGTCCCAGGTCAGATGCAGTGATGTTCTCATAATATGTAATAACATATGTAATAACAAGAGGAGGCTGGTGCTCATGAGACCAATTCCTGAACCAGACTGTGTACATTGCATTTGTTGTTCTACAGTCACTATAGAGGATGAACTGACTGGAGGAAACATCACCTACAAGTAACAGAGGAACAGTGTTAGGATGAACTGACTGGAGGAAACAGCACCTACAGGTAGCAGAGGAACAGTGTTAGGATGAACTGACTGGAGGAAACAGCACCTACAAGTAGCAGAGGAACAGTGTTAGAAAGAACGAGAATCTTGTTTGGATATTATTAAGTTTCTAGTCTTATATTGTGGGTACACCCTCAGGAAGACCACATGAAACCTACATGGACAACATCTGCCGAGACACTGGTCTCAGAACAGAGAACTATGGTAACAACAGAGAACTATGGTAACAACAGAGATCTATGGTAACAACAGAGATCTATGGTAACAACAGAGAACTATGGTAACAACAGAGAACTATGGTAACAACAGAAAGCTATGGCAACAACAGAGAGCTATGGTAACAACAGAGAGCAATGGCAACAACAGAGAGCTATGGTAACAACAGAGAGCTATGGAATGCCATCATTCGCCATAGACAAAGATAGGATGCAAAGTAACAGCACGTACACACTACTTTCTTAGTAAAAAGGTGCTATCTAGAACATCAAAGGGTTCTTCAACTGTCCCCAATACGAGAACCTTTCAAATAAACCTTTTTGGTTCCAGGTAGATCCCTTTTAGTTCTAGGTAGAACAAGATTGAACCATTTCCACAGAGGGTTCTAATTGGAACCCAAAAGGGTTCTGACTGGAACCCAAAAGGGTAGTTTAATAAATGTAGAGAAGTATAAAACCACATCTAACTATGAACTATCGTGCAGCTAAGACGCCTAGTAAAACAAATTATAAAGGCTACTTAAATTACTTACATCTAGATGTTCCGCTAGCGGAACGCCTCACCAATATCAAATGGTATAGCGTGGCGCGAATTACAAATACCTAAAAAATGTAAAAACTTCCATTTTTCAAACATATGACTATTTTACACCATTTTAATTAAAGACAAGACTCTCCTTTATGTAACCACATTGTCCAATTTCAAAAAGGCTTTCCAACGAAAGCAAAACATTAGATCATGTCAGGAGAGTACCCAGCCAGAAATAATCACACACCCATTTTTCAAGCTAGCATATATGTCACATAAACCAAAACTACAGCTAAATGCAGCACTAACCTTTGATGATCTTCATCAGATGACACTCCTAGGACATTATGTTATACAATACATGCATGTTTTGTTCAATCAAGTTCATATTTATATCAAAAAACAGCTTTTTTCATTAGTATGTTTTGTTCAGAACTAGCATACCCACCGAAAATGTCCGGTGAATTTACTAAATTACTCACGATAAACGTTCACAAAAAACATAATAATTATTTTAAGAATTATAGATACAGAACTCCTTTATGCAATCGCGGTGTCCGATTTTAAAATATCTTTTCGGTGAAAGCACATTTTGCAATATTCTGAGTAGATAACCCAGCCATCACGGCTAGCTATTTTGACACCCACCAAGTTTGGCACTCACCAAACTCAGATTTACTATAAGAAAAATTGGATTACCTTTGCTGTTCTTCGTCAGAATGCACTCCCAGGACTTATACTTCAACACCCAATGTTGTTTTGGTTCCAAATAATCCATAGTTATATCCAAATAGCTGCATTTTGTTCCTGCGTTCATGACACTATCCGGGTGACGCGCCGGCGTGAATCGTGACAAAAAATGTCAAAATATTCCATTACCGTGCTTCGAAGCATGTCAAACGCTGTTTAAAATCAATTTTTATGCGATTTTTCTCGTAAAATAGCGATAATATTCCAACCGGGAGACGTTGTATCCGTTCAAACACTGAAAGAAGAAAAATGGAGTCATCACATGCACGCGCGGCGCCAGTGTCATAGTTCTCAGTGTCATAGGTCTCGACCACTTTTCAAAACCCCTACTGTTTTTCGCCCAGGGACTGCAGAGTTATCATTCAACGTTCTGGCGCCTTCTGAGAGCCTATGGGAGCCTTAGAAAATGTCACGTTACAGCAGAGATATTTATATATTTTCGATAAAGAGGCTACAGAAGGCCAAGAAATGGTCAGACAGGGCACTTCCCATATAGAATCTTCTCAGGTTTTGGCCTGCCATATGAGTTATGTTATACTCACAGACACCATTCAAACAGTTTTACAAACTTTAGGGTGTTTTCTATCCAAATCAAATAATTATATGCATATTCTAGTTTCTGGGCAGGAGTAATAACCAGATTAAATCGGGTATGTTTTTATCCGGCCGTGAAAATACTGCCCCCTATCCTAAACAGGTTAACATATAAATCACCCCCTTAACATATAAATCACACTCTTAACATACCGCCTTAAAATAAATCACACCCCTTAAACATATAAACCACACCCCTTAACCTCCATGCTCTTTATATGCATCTCTGTCATCCTCTAAATCTACATCCTCTTTATTTCTAAGCCACACCTTCTTCACCAAAGTCTCAACCCTTCACATCTAAGCCACACCCTCAAATAGCTCTGATTGGTTTGCTGGAGCATTTGTCAAAACAAATACCATGACCTCGTGCTCTAAGAGAAGTTAAGGGGAGACAAATAAATAATTAAACCTAATCTAATTAAACTGAATCAATATTTATTCATCTAAATTAACACATATCAATACACTTGCAAATGGAAAACAATGACCTTTCACACCTACAATTACAAACTAAAACAATAACAAGAGATATCTAACCATTATTCTCTGAGCTTAACAACATTTTCTAAAACACTATTGTTAATATTATGAAAAGGTTACAGACAAAAGTTAAAACAGAAATCATTTGTATGAAAGGATTTTTAAAAAGAAAAAAAATATTCCCAGAAAATTTAAGAAAAATCTTAATAAAAATATCCAAATTATTGTTGTCACACCTTGTCCTCCCACGCAATGTTGGTATAGGTCTCACACTCTGCTGGTATTGATGGATGGTATAGGTCTCACTCTGCTGGTATGGATGGCTGGTATAGGTCTCACACTCTGCTGGTATAGGTCTCACACTCTGCTGGTATTGATGGATGGTATAGGTCTCACTCTGCTGGTATTGATGGATGGTATAGGTCTCACAATCTGCTGGTATAGGTCTCACACTCTGCTGGTATTGATGGATGGTAAAGGTCTCACACTCTGCTGGTATTGATGGCTGGTATAGGTCTCACACTCTGCTGGTATTGATGGCTGTGTAGGTACTGAAGTCAGAGTTCTGGACTCTCTTCTTCTTCCTTGGTCTACTCTGTCCCTGACGGATATGCAATGAGGCGTAACACAGGTCTCCTTCCTCATGATAGAGAGAGACAGAGAGACAGAGAAAGAGAGAAAGAGAGAGACAGAGAAAAAGAGAGAAAGAGAGAGAGACAGAGAAAGAGAGAGAAAGAGAGAGAAAGAGAAAGACAGAGAAAGACAGAGAAAGAGAGAGAGAGAAAGACAGAGAAAGAGAGAGAAAGAGAGAGACAGAGAGAGACAGAGAGAGAAAGAGAGAGACAGAGAGAGAAAGAGAGAGACAGAGAGAGAAAGAGAGAGAAAGAGAGAGAAAGACAGAGAAAGAGAGAGACAAAGAGAGAGACAGAGACAGAGAGAGAAAGAGAGAGACAGAGAAAGAGAGAGACAGAGAAAGAGAGAGACAGAGAGAGACAGAGAAAGAGAGAGAAAGAGAGAGACAGAGAAAGAGAGAAAGAGAGAGACAGAGACAGAGAGACAGAGAAAGAGAGAGACAGAGAAAGAGAGAAAGAGAGAGACAGAGAAAGAAAGAGAGAGACAGAGAAAGAAAGAGAGAGACAGAGAAAGAAAGAAAGAAAGAGACAGAGAAAGAAAGAAAGAGACAGAGAAAGAAAGAAAGAAAAAAGAAAGAGACAGAGAAAGAAAGAAAGAAAGATCGAGAAAGAAAGAGAGAGAAAGAGAGACAGAGAAAGAGAGAGAAAGAGAAAGAGAGAGACAGAGAAAGAGAGAGACAGAGAAAGAGAGAAACAGAGAAAGAGAGAGACAGAGAAAGAGAGACACAGAGAAAGAGAGAAAGAGAGAGAAAGAGACAGACAAAGAAAGAGAGAGACAGAAAGAGAGAGACAGAGAAAGAGAGATAGAGAAAGAGAGAAACAGAGAGACAGAGAAAGACAGAGAAAGAGAGAAAGAGAGAGACAGAGAAATAGAAAAGAGAGAAACAGAAAGAGAAAAAGTAGAAAGAGAGAGACAGAGAAAGAGAGAAACAGAGAAAGAGAGAAAGAGAGAGACAGAGAAAGAGAGAGACAGAGAAAGAGAGACAGAGAGACAGAGAAAGAGAGAAACAGAGAGACATAGAAAGAGAGAAAGAGAGAGAAAGTGATAGAGAAAGAGAGAAAGAGAGTTAAAGCGAAAGAGAGAGACAGAGAAAGAGAGAAACAGAGAAAGAGAGAAAGAGAGAGACAGAGAAAGAGAGAGACAGAGAAAGAGAGACAGAGAAAGAGAGAAACAGAGAAAGAGAGAAAGAGAGAGACAGAGAAAGAGAGAGACAGAGAAAGAGAGACAGAGAGACAGAGAAAGAGAGAAACAGAGAGACAGAGAAAGAGAGAAACAGAGAGAAAGAGAGAAAGAGAGACAGAGAGAGACAGAGAAAGACAAAGAGAGAGACAGAGAAAGAGAGAGACAGAGAAAGAGAGAGACAGAGAGAGACAGAGAAAGAGACAGTGAAAGAGAAAGAGAAAGAGGCCGAGAGAGCTATGGAGACAGAGAGATAGACACAGAGAGAGAGATTATATAAATTATTGTTTAATATTATTGACATGTGAACATTAATATTATACAATTCATCTACCGTTATATATATATATATATCTACTGTTATTATGCACTGTTCCTTTTTGCCTTCAGTTTTTAATGATTATATCTGGCATTGAAAATACTCTTTCAAAAGGGCAGTGTTACCAAACATATGGACTACAAATCAAGATGGCTACCCAAAATATGACTGCAACACCCACTTTGACTGTAGTCTGCTCTATGCTGTCACTTCCCCTGGTGGTGGTCCTGTTCAGAGGAACCTGAGTTTCAGTTGGAGCTGCAGAGGAAGAGTTATCACCATTAAAACAACAAGTTTGAGGTTAAGCTAGGACATATCAGTGAAAAGATTGTAGATGTTTGTTATTGTTGTCAAAATGCTTTAAAAAAACGAAGGTTACAAAGCAGGTAATTATTCAAATAATAAATTGATTAGGAATACCCAGACTTAAAACATGAATGAGTGAAAAAGTGAATCCTGACAGAGAGTGAGAGAGTGAGTTTACCTGTTGTTCTGCAGAAGGAGTAGACACAGGTGGAGGAGAGGAGAGAGGAGAGGAGAGCAGACACAGGACACAGACTGAACAGCAACATCCAACACAGCCCACAGTCTGCAGGAGGAGGAGAGGAGGAGGAGGGCTCAGGAGGACTGGTTTCAAATCTCCCTGTGGCTCAGTTGGTAGAGCATGGTGTTTGCAATGCCAGGGTTGTGGGTTCGATTCCCACGGGGGGCCAGTATGGAGAAGGAAATTTTTTTTTTGAAATGTATGCATTCACTACTGTAAGTCGCTCTGGATAAGAGCATCTGCTAAATGACTAAAATGTAAAATGTTTCTGAACATAAACAGTCAGGAGGACTGGTTTCTGGACATAAACAGTCAGGAGGACTGGTATCTGGACATAAACAGTCAGGAGGACTGGTTTCTGGACATAAACAGTCAGGAGGACTGGTATCTGGACATAAACAGTCAGGAGGACTGGTTTCTGGACATAAACAGTCAGGAGGACTGGTATCTGGACATAAACAGTCAGGAGGACTGGTTTCTGGACATAAACAGTCAGGAGGACTGGTATCTGGACATAAACAGTCAGGAGGACTGGTTTCTGGACATAAACAGTCAGGAGGACTGGTATCTGGACATAAACAGTCAGGAGGACTGGTATCTGGACATAGACAGTCAGGAGGACTGGTATCTGGACATAAACAGTCAGGAGGACTGGTTTCTGGACATAAACAGTCAGGAGGACTGGTATCTGGACATAAACAGTCAGGAGGACTGGTATCTGGACATAAACAGTCAGGAGGACTGGTATCTGGACATAAACAGTCAGGAGGACTGGTATCTGGACAAATACAGTCAGGAGGACTGGTTTCTGGACATAAACAGTCAGGAGGACTGGTATCTGGACATAAACAGTCAGGAGGACTGGTATCTGGACATAAACAGTCAGGAGGACTGGTATCTGGACAAATACAGTCAGGAGGACTGGTTTCTGGACAAATACAGTCAGGAGGACTGGTTTCTGGACAAATACAGTCAGGAGGACTGGTATCTGGACATAAACAGTCAGGAGGACTGGTATCTGGACATAAACAGTCAGGAGGACTGGTATCTGGACATAAACAGTCAGGAGGACTGGTATCTGGACATAAACAGTCAGGAGGACTGGTATCTGGACATAAACAGCAAGGAGGACTGGTTTCTGGACATAAACACAAGAAAACATGAAGAACTTGATTGAGAAACTTCTGTAAATATATTTTCTATGGCTGTATGTTCTTACCAAATGAAAGTCTGGTGATGACATTTCCATTGTTAGATATGAACGTTTCTACTGTATCGCTAACCCATTCCCAGTTCAGATACTTCTTCTTCCAGCTCCCACAGTAGTAGAGTCCCAGGTCAGATTCAGTGATGTTCTCAATCAGCAGATCCCAGAACTGTTGAGAACGCCACAGGAAATAGAAGCGAGGGACAGGATTGTCCATTATTTCCTGGTTTGAAACACTGAAATGACCCACATTCTCAATGGAGCTGTTTCTATGCCAATGTGTTTTATCATGGTGTTTGACATCACAGTGAAGAACAACGTTGTCTCCTGGTCTGACTCTCAGCTCCACCTCTGTTCCAGAGATCCCATCCTGACTGGAGGAAACAGCACCTACAGGTAGCAGAGGAACAGTGTTAGGATGAACTGACTGGAGGAAACAGCACCTACAGGTAGCAGAGGAACAGTGTTAGGATGAACTGACTGGAGGAAACAGCACCTACAGGTAGCAGAGGAACAGTGTTAGGATGAACTACACATTGCCATTTGGTTCATCATGAACTTCTCTGCATTTAAAATACAGCAAACAACACTGTCGCAATAACAAATCTATTCAACCATAAAACCACATCAAGAAATCATCTATCATCCAGCTATAAGGCCCAGTAAAAAAGTTACTCACATAAGAATGCAATCAGAGAAACACACAGCCTGTCCATCTGGTGGTCTGATGGTCTGATGGTGACTGTCAGAGAGTAGCTGGGTCTTTGAGTAACAAGGTCTTTGCTGTGTATTTCCATGTTCATGAATAGATGTACTTTACCATGAAAGGACATACGAGCAGCGATTGGTTCGATGGAGAGGAACGTTTTCAGCTTGTTTTCACCTTCTATCTGAAACCCATGTTGTGACATGAAGGGGATTGTCTAGCATCGAGGTAAACAGGTTTCAAACCAATGTGACGTCACTGGAAAATATTTAGCTTTGAGGTCGTCTCTGTACTGTAGATAGCAACACCTAACTAGCAGCACCTGGTCAAGTCAACCTGCTGCAACATGAACAACCAAACACTCATTCTGGTGTCAATGTTGACCCTTGAAGGAAAAGACTCTTGAGACAGAGACGTGAGGTTGGCCTCTATAACTGTGTCCTGCCAGTATTAATGTTTGATTGATGAAATGTTGAACATCCAGTAATCATAACATTTAAAGCCTGATCTGCATGAACTATTTCAGGATTCCAAAAATGTAGTATTTATCCACCAAACATCTAGGCCTCACCCTGACATGAAAACCTTGGGCGCGTTTGAGTGGATCACTTTTGTTGAGAAGTTGACCATCATTGGTGACCACCTTTCAAATTGTGGTACATTATGGTTATAAAAATTGTCCAACTTGCAACTACATGCCAACTGCATGAACTTGACAAAAAGCATGTGATCAAAGGTCAGGAAGTCTCCTTCCAGTTGCTGCAGTAGCTTCTCACCAACTGTACCATGCAACCATCACCTGCATTGTGGGAGGCACTTTTTGACAACCAATCATTGGGGTGTTTTTGTTTGACCTACTGGAACATGGCGAAAGACATGACTGAAACAGGAACCTCCTTGTCATGATTGTAAAGCTACAGGGGATATAAATGTAGTGATATTTGAGACCTCTCTCTAACCCACTCATTATACACATGTTATGTTTTCAGTTTGTCAGTGTGTGTTATGGGGCTATAGTAAAGTTTATTTAGACATTTATAAAGAAACATTTTTAGAAACACCAGCAGCTATGTTGACACTGTTATGTTGAAACAGCCAGAAACTACAACCAGAAACTACAATAACCATAATGCTCTATAGAGGATGTGACTGAAACAGAAAAACTTTTAGAAACACCAGCAGCTATGTTGACACTGTTATGTTGAAACAGACAGAAACTACAACCAGAAACTACAATAACCATAATGCTCAATAGAGGATGTGACTGAAACAGAAAAACCTTTAGTAACACCAGCAGCTATGTTGACACTGTCATGTTGATCTGAGTCTTGCTGTTGTAAAACCACTACATTGTCCATCTTTCTACTGTGGCAGATGAACCTCTCTCAACTTCACTCACCCACTTTCATCTACAGTTGGCAGCCAGACTCGAAGGCAGCCAGACTCGAAGGCAGCCAGACACTACAATAACCATGATGCTCTGTGAAGGATGTGACGGTACTGTACATCCATGCCAATTGTTGTTCCTTATCTTTGTGGATGTATTTCTGTACCAAACATTCCATTTTTATTCAGGATTAGTGGGACAACAAATAGGACATAGACAGAGAGAGAAATGCATTCAGAGTGAAACGTCAGTTCATCATGAGGAGAATAGCAACACCATGGCAACCGCAATAGGAAGTCAGGGTTTAATGTGTACTGAATGAGTCTTCTCATGGCTGTGTGATTGTGTTTGCATATGATTGCATATGCATGGCTGGTCCTTTATGTGTGGTAGTGGTTAACTCAGCTAGTGCTGCTGCTCTGTAGGGGAGGGGTTAAGAGAGGCCTGGGTTTCAGGTCTGAGGGGAGGACTGAGGGGTTAAGGGATTTTCAAGGTTTCAGGTCTGTAGAAACCACAATGTTTCCATCTACTTGACAGGTGATGAGTCAACTGCTTGGCCAGCCACTGTAGCCCTGCACATACGTGACATTATTGTTATTGTGATCCTGTGTGGCTCAGTTGAAAGAGAGCATGTTGCTTCCAACACAAAAATCATGGGTTCAATTCCAGCTGTGGCCACACATAGAAAAATATATGTGCAGATGATTGTAAGTTGCTTTGGATAAAAGTGTCTGCTAAATGGCATAAATTATGAATTAAATGATTGTTATCTGTAATCTTTCTGCTTGTATCCTTGTCAAATGAACTGATATCTGCATCAGAGACCCAGCTACTCTGATACTGTTACTGACAGACCCAGCTACTCTGATACTGTTACTGAAAGACCCAGCTACTTTGATACTGTTACTGACAGACCCAGCTACTCTGATACTGGTACTGACAGACCCAGCTACTCTCATACTGTTACTGACAGACCCAGCTACTCTGATACTGTTACTGAAAGACCCAGCTACTCTGATATTGTTACTGACAGACCCAGTTACTCTGATACAGTTACTGACAGACACAGCTACTCTGATACTGTTACTGACAGACCCAGCTACTCTGATACTGTTACTAACAGACCCAGCTACTCTGATACTGTTACTGACAGACCCAGCTACTCTGATACTGTTACTGACAGACCCAGCTACTCTGATACTGTTACTGACAGACCCAGCTACTCTGATACTGTTACTGACAGACCCAGCTACTCTGATACTGTTACTGACAGACCCAGCTACTCTGATACTGTTACTGACAGACCCAGCTACTCCGATATTGTTACTGACAGACCCAGTTACTCTGATACTGTTACTGACAGACCCAGCTACTCTGATACTGTTACTGACAGACCCAGTTACTCTGATACTGTTACTGACAGACCCAGCTACTCTGATACTTTTGCTGACAGACCCAGCTACTCCGATATTGGTACTGACAGACCCAGCTACTCTGATACTGTTACTGACAGACCCTGCTACTCTGATACTGTTACTGACAGACCCAGTTACTCTGATACTGTTACTGACAGACCCAGCTACTCTGATACTGTTACTGACAGACCCAGCTACTCTGATACTGTTACTGACAGACCCAGCTACTCTGACACTGCTCCTCAGACCTGAAACCCAGGCCCCCCTTAACCCCTCCCATACAGAGCAGCAGCACTAGCTGAGTAAACCACAACCACACACATAGGACTATATATGATATAATATCATATGGACACAAACACTCCCATATACTCACTTATATGTAAACTTGTACATACATTGACCACTACTAATGTTGATAAGTCTGATATTATGATGTTGGCGTTACAGTACTCATATAAGAGCTAGACACTGATTGGCTGAGAGGACAACTCAGTGCACAGGAAACCCACACTGACTTCCTGTTGTTGTTGCCATGGTGCTATCATTCAGCCTGAGAAATAGAGTCCAAACATTGTTATAACAAGTTAATTTGTCACATATATCTCTACCCTTCACACATATTGACCAGAGTTTCACATATTGACCAGAGGTTGTGGTATATGGCCAATATATCACGGCTAATGGCTGTATCCAGGACGTAGTGTTGAGTTATCAGAGTGTTATGTTCTAATACTTAGTGTTTTGTCTCCATGTTATCAGAGTGTTATGGTCTAATACTTAGTGTTTAGTCTCCATGTTATCAGAGTGTTATGGTTTAATACTTAGTGTTTAGTCTCCATGTTATCAGAGTGTTATGGTTTAATACTTAGTGTTTAGTCTCCATGTTATCAGAGTGTTATATTCTAATACTTAGTGTTTAGTCTCCATGTTATCAGAGTGTTATGGTCTAATACTTAGTGTTTAGTCTCCATGTTATCAGAGTGTTATGGTTTAATACTTAGTGTTTAGTCTCCATGTTATCAGAGTGTTATGGTTTAATACTTAGTGTTTAGTCTCCATGTTATCAGTGTTATGGTCTAATAATTAGTGTTTAGTCTCCATGTTATCAGAGTGTTATGGTCAACCACTGGACTAAGGTCAGTAGGGTAATCTGTGTGTCCCAGTTTAAAGAGACCTGTCTGACTGTCAGGTTACCTGAAATAGGTCAAACGTGAGGTCAAACGTGAGGTCAAACATGAGGTCAAACGTGAGATCAAATGTGAGGTCAATCATGACATCAATAACATTACATTAGGCATACTGACTGACTGCAAGTATATAGGCCAATAGACCTACTTTAGGTCTAACATTTGGCCCTTTGTATTACTACAGGTATAACGGTCTTCTGTAGGTGTAACATTAGGTCTATTGACTGTCTACAAGTATAAAGGCCTACTTGATGTAAAACATTAGGTCTACTGCCGTATTACAGGTTTAAAGGCCTACTTTAGGTCTAACATTAGTCCTACTGCCGTATTACAGGTTTAACCACTTTGCTGTAGGGGGCAGTATTTTCAGGGCCGGATGAAAAACATACCCAAATTAAAAGGCCTACTTCTTGGGCCCAGAGTCAAATATTTTATATTTATGCATATTATTAGTAGATTTGGATAGAAAACACTCTGAAGTTTCTAAAACTGTTTGAATGCTGTCTGTGAGTATAATAGAACTCATACGGCAGGAAAAAACCTGAGAAAAAGTCAACCAGGAAGTGAATGATCTGAGAAATGTAGTTCTTCTTTCTAGTCCCTTTCGAAACTACAGTATCTGTGCTGTCATGTTGCACTTTCTAAGGCTTCCATTGGCTGTCTAAAGCCTTCAGAAAGTGGATTGAGCCTTCTCCTGTCTCTGGGCAGATAATAGGAGCTCAGCTACTGAGAGGTCTGCCTGAGGACAAAGAGATTGGATATGCGTGTTGCCGCGAGCACGCTGTTTTTCTTTTCCTCCTTGAATGAATACACTATTGTCCGGTTGGAATATTATCGCAATTTGACGTTAAAAATACCATAAAACTTGATTTTAACTGGTTTGACATGCTTCTAGGTACGGTAATGGAACATTTTGACTTTTTGTGTCTCGAATTGCGCTCGCGCGTTACCTTTGGATAGTGACCTGAATGCACGAACAAAACAAAGGTGTTTGGACATAACTATGGATTATTTGGAACAAAAACAACATTTCTTGTGGAAGTAGCAGTCCTGGGAGTGCATTCTGACGAAGATCAGCAAAAGCAATCCAATATTTATAATACTAATTCTGAGTTTAGGTGACCCTGAAGTTGGCGGGTGTCTGATTAGCTAGCCGTGATGGCTGAGCTATGTACTCAGAATATTGAAAAATGTTCTTTCTCCTTAAAGCTATTTTAAAATCTGACACAGCGGTTGCATAAAGGAGTAGTCTATCTATAATTATTAAAATAATTGCTATGTATTTTGTCAACGTTTATGATGAGTATTTTTGTAAATTCACCGGAAGTTTTTGGTGGGAAATACATTTTCTGAACATCAAGCGCCAATGTAAAATGCTGTTTTTGGATGTAAATATGAACTTTATCGAACAAAACATAAATGTATTGTGTAACACAATGTCCTAGGAGTGTCATCTGACGAAGATCGTCGAAGGTTAGTGCATTTTCGGTTTCTGTGACATATACCCTTGCTTGGAAAATGGCTGTGTGATTATTTGTGTCTATGTACTCTTCTAACATAATCTAATGTTTTGCTTTCGCTGTAAAACCTTTTTGAAATCGGACAATATGGTTAGATGAACGAGAGCCTTATCTTTAAAATGGTTTAAAATAGTTGATTGTTTGAGAAATTGAATTGTGGTATTTTAGTTGTTATTTTATTTCATGTCATGCGATCCCATTGGCTGTTGGCTAGGGGTCCCGCTGGCGGAACGGGGTCCCGCTAGCGGAACCCCTAGATGTAAGAAGTTAAAGGCCTACTTTAGGTCTAACATTAGGCCTGCTGCCTGACTACAGGTATAAAGGATTATAGGTCTATTGGTCTATTTTAAGCCTCTGTATAAGTGTATTTTCTGGTTTAAAGGTCAACTCAGTCATCAAAATGTGTTTGTTTCTTCGTAGAGTGTCTGTAGGTCTCTTAAGGTGTTGCTATTTAAGATGAACACCTCAAAAAATAGATATATTTTCCATTAACGTCATGTTGGTGTGAAACCTGTTTACCTCGATGCTAGACCCTCCCCTTCATGTCACACAAAAAGGATTTCAGAGAAGAAGAACACGAGCTGAAAAATTTCCACTCGATCGAACCAATCGCTGCTCGTATGTCCTTTCATGGTAAAGTACATCTAGTGATGAACACGGAAAAACGCAGCAAAAACCTTGTTACTCAAAGACCCAGCTACTCTCTGACAGTCACCATCAGACCATCAGACCACCAGATGGACAGGCTGTTTGTCACTCTGATTGCATTCTTATGTGAGTAACTTTTTTACTGGGCCTTACAGCTGGATGAAATATGATTTCTTGATGTGGTTTTATGGTTGACCAGATTTTTTAAAAGACATGATGTTTATATTTTCATGTGGAGAAGTTTATGATATCAAAGTAACATTCTGTGATTCATCCTAACACTGTTCCTCTGCTACCTGTAGGTGCTGTTTCCTCCAGTCAGTTCATCCTAACACTGTTCCTCTGCTACCTGTAGGTGCTGTTTCCTCCAGTCAGTTCATCCTAACACTGTTCCTCTGCTACCTGTAGATGCTTTAGTAGTTCATCCTAACACTGTTCCTCTGTTACCTGTAGGTGCTGTTTCCTCCAGTCAGTTCATCCTAACACTGTTCCTCTGCTACCTGTAGGTGCTGTTTCCTCCAGTCAGGATGGGATCTCTGCAGCAGAGGTGGAGCTGAGAGTCAGACCAGGAGACAACATCACTCTCTACTGTGACTGTAACATCACTTCTGGAGTATACATTATGTGGTATAGGAACTGTTCTCACAAGTACCAGCCTCCTCTAGTTATTTCAACTAAGTTTTTAAGTTACATCTCTCTCCCTGGATATAATGTGGTGTGGAACCCCTCTAACAACTCCTATGATCTACTGCTTGAGAACATCACTGAATCTGACCTGGGACTCTACTACTGTGGGACTGTGAAGTACAAGATGGAAGAAGGAAAACTAATGAAATATAAAGAGTTGTACCTCTATGGAAACATCACCACTAGGATTTCACTTGGTAAGAACAGTTATTATTCTGTCTTTATCTTCCTGCTGTATCTTTGGTATTGGTTTCCTTGAATGAGAGGAACGCCAAAGTAAATGTATCTCATTTTGAATAAATTCTCTGAGACTAATCTAAACTCATAAAATATCCCCTCAAATTCATGTTTAACCAAAAAAAAGTCATGACTAACAATATATTATTGAGAAGGTCTTGATTGTTTCTAAGAGTGTAGTTCTGTTTCTGTTTAATGTTTTGTCCAGAAATCAGTCCTCCTGAGCCCTCCTCTTCCTCCCTTCCTCTTGTAGACTGTTGGCCAAAAAAGATTCTCAATGAAGATCTTAATGTTTTCTTGTGTTTATGTCCAGAAACCAGTCCTCCTGCCAGTCTATGTCCAGAAACCAGTCCTCCTGACTGTATTTGTCCAGAAACCAGTCCTCCAGAGCCCCCCTTTTCCTCCCCTCCTCCTGTAGACTGTGGGCTGTGTTGGATGTTGCTGTTCAGTCTGTGTTCTGTGTCTGCTCTCCTCTCCTCCCTTCTCTCCTCCGCCTGCGTCTACTCCTTCTGCAGAACAACAGGTACACTGACTCACTCACTCTCTCAGTCAGGATTGACTTTTTCACTCATTCATGTTTTAAGTCTGGGTACTACTAATCAATCTTACCTATTATTAAGTAATTACCTACGTTTTTTAACCTTAGTTTTTTTTTAACATTTACATTTAAGCCATTTAGCAGACGCTCTTATCCAGAGCGACTTACAGTAGTGAATACATACATTTCATACATTTTTTTTTTTGTACTGGCCCCCTGTGGGAATCGAACCCACAACCCTGGCATTGCAAACACCATGCTCTACCAACTTTAAACTGAACTGTCCTAGTTTGACCTCAACTTGGTGTTTTAATGATGCTAACTCTTCCTCTGCAGCTCCAACTGAGACTCAGGTTCCTCTGAACAGGACTACCACCAGGGGAAGTGACAGCAGAGAGCAGACTACAGTCAAAGTGGGTATTGTAGTTTTATTTTGGGAAGCCATCTTAATTTGAAGTCCATTATTTTGGTAACCCAGCATTATTCAAAATGTATTTTCAATGGCAGATATAATCATAAAAAACAGAAGGTAAAAAGCAACAATACATCATGTATAATCATTAAATGATGGTATATCATTAATATTAACAGACTATTAACACAATCTCTCTCTCTCTCTCTATCATACTTCAGTACATACACATCTATCAATACCAACAGAGTGTGAGACCTATACCATCCATCAATACCAGCACAGTGAGATCTATACCATCGTCAATACCAACAGAGTGTGAGACCTATACCATCCTTCAATACCAGCAGTGTGAGGTCTATACCAGCCATCAAAACCAGCAGTGTGAGGCCTTTACCAGCCATCACTACCAGCAGAGTGAGGCCTATACCATCCATCAATACCAGCAGAGTGTGAGACCTATACCAATGTAGCTGGGAGGACAATATTTTTAAGAGTTACTTAATTTGGGATTTTTTTTTTTTTAACCTTTTCAAAGAAGTGATTTATTTTTAAACTTTTGTCTTTAGCCTTTTAATAATAACAACAATAGTGATTTAGAAAATGTTGTTAAGATCAGGGAATAATGGGTAAATAGCTCTTGTTAGTGTTTTAGCTTGTAATTGTAGTTGTGAAAGTTCATTGTATTCCATTTGTAAGTGTATTGATGTGTGTTATTGTAGCTGAATAAATATTGATTCAGTTTAATTAGATTCTCTTCATCCTTTCTTTGTCTCTTGTTAAAGTCTCTGAGTACAAGGTCATGATATTTGGTTTGACAAATGCTCCAGCAAACCTTTCACATGTATTTGAGGGTTTGGTTTAGATCTAAAGGGGTTTGACTTCGAGTTGAAGAGGGTGTAAATGACAGATATGCAAAACAAGAGCATGGAGGCTATGGGGTGTGGTTTTAGAAACTAAGGGGTGTGGTTTCAGAAATAAAGGGGTGTGGTTTCAGAAATAAAGGGGTGTGGTTTCAGAAATAAAAGGGGTGTGGTTTCAGAAATAAAGGGCTGTGGTTTCAGTAACGAAGGGGTGTGGTTTAGAAGAAGACAGAGTTGTTGAGTAGAAACAGCAGGTTGTTTGGTTTCATAAACATGAAGCCCAGGGCTCTTTAACCCTGTTACAGGAAAGCTACCATCCTGAAGGTTTTCACTCCAACCCTAATCTAGCACAATATTGATTAGCAGGTTGATAAGCTGAATCAGGTCAGTTACAACTGGGGTTGGAGAGCCCTGGCCTAGTATGTGGTTGAACATTTGAAATGTTAAATGTACCTCAGTAAAGTTTTTAGTGAAAGCACATAATCAGTAGAGTTACATAGTGAAATCAGGTTAATTATATCACAAAACAGTTGAATTTTTTTGCAGTAACGATTACAGGTACTGTAAATTCACCAAATGCTAATCATACATAAAAGTAGCTAAATTCATCTGAATGAAGAGCAGCAATATCAGAACGTGCAATCTATTAAAATGAATTAAAATAATTGTATTGTTACCAAATGAAAGCATTATGGTGACACTTCCATAGTGGTTGGCAATTGTATGATTACCACAGTAGTACAGTCCCAGGTCAGAGTACCACAGTTGTACAGTCCCAGGTCAGAATACCACAGTAGTACAGTCCCAGGTCAGATTACTACAGAAGTAGAATTCCAGGTCAGATTCAGCTATGTTCTCAATCAGTAGATCATATGACTGATTAGAGGCGTTCCACACTGGAGTGAAGCGAGGGGAAAACATTTAGTTAATAACTGGCATAATAAGAGGAGGCTGGTACTTGTGAGAACAGTTCCTATACCACATAGTGTATACTCCAGTATTTATGTTACAGTCACAGTAGAGAGTGATGTTGTCTCCTGGTCTGACTCTCAGCTCCACTTCTGCTGCAGAGATCCCATCCTGACTGGAGGAAACAGCACCTACAGGTATCAAAGGCCAACAGAGAGCTATGGCAACAACAGAGAGCTATGGTAACAACAGACAGCTATGGTAACAACAGAGAGCTATGGCAACAACAGAGATCTATGGTAACAACAGAGAGCTATGGTAACAACAGAGAGCTATGGCAACAACAGAGAGCTATGGTAACAACAGAGAGCTATGGTAACAACAGAGAGCTATGGTAACAACAGAGAGCTATGGCAACAACAGAGTTCTTCAACTGTCCCCATTGGAGAACACTTCGAATAACCCTTTTTGGTTCCAGGTAGATCCCTTTTGAGTTCAAGATTGAACCATTTCCACAGAGGGTTCTAATTGGAACCCAAAAGGGTTCTACCTGGATCCAAAAAGGTTCTCTTATGGGGACAGCCGAAGAACCCTTTTTGTACCCTTTTTCTAAGAGTGTAGGTTAACAAACGTAGAGAACTATAAAACCACATCAAATGATGATCTATCGTGCAGCTGTATTGGCCAGTAAAACTAATTCTAAAGGCTTCTTACACAAGAGAGTGATGAGAGAAACACACAGCCTGTCCATCTGGTGGTCTGATGGTCTGATGGCGACAGTCAGAGAGTAGCTGGGTCTTAGCTGTGTATTTCCGTGATGATGACTTGATAGACTTTACCATGAATGGACATATTAGCAGCAATTGGTTCGATCGATTGTAAAGTTTTCCGCTTGTGGTCCTTTTCTCTGAAGCCCATGTTTTGACAGGAAGAGGAGGGTCTAGCATCGAGGTAAACAGGTTTCACAACAAGTGACGTCCATGGAAAATATTCAGCTTCTTTTAGGTGGTCTCTGTAGGTACAACACCTACCGCAACATCATCTAACATACATGAAGAACCAAACACTCATTCTGGTGGAACATTTGACCCTTGAAGGAAAAGACTCTTGAGACAGAGACGTGAGGTTGGCCTCTATAACTGTGTCCTGCCAGTATTAATGTTTGATTGATGAAATGTTGAACATCCAGTAAACATAACATTTAAAGCCTGATCTGCATGAACTATTTCAGGATTCCAAAAATGTAGTATTTATCCACCAAACATCTAGGCCTCACCCTGACATTAAACCATGGGCGCGTTCGAGTGGATCACTTTTGTCGAGGTGGTGACCATCGTTGGTGACCACCTTTGAAAGTGTGTTGCATTATGGTTAAAAAAATTGTCTGACTTGTTACTTCATGGAGGCTGTATGAACTTGACTAAATCCATGAGATCAAGGGTCATGCAGATGTTGATGAAGTCGCTGCAGTTGCTTCTCACCAACTGTACCATGCAACCATCACCTGCATTGTGGGACGCACTTTTTGTCAACCAATCATTGGGGTGTTTTTGTTTGACCTACTGGAACGTGGTGAAAGACATGACTGAAACAGGAACCTCCTTGATATGATTGTAAAGCTACAGGGGATATAAATGTAGTGATATTTGAGACCTCTCTCTAACCCACTCATTATACACATGTTATGTTTTCAGTTTGTCAGTGTGTGTTATGGGGCTATAGTAAAGTTTATTTAGACATTATAAAGAAAAACTTTTATAAACAACAACAGCTATGTTGACACTGTTATGTTGAAACAGCCAGAAACTACAACCAGAAACTACAATAACCATAATGCTCTATAGAGGATGTGACTGAAACAGAAACACTTTTAGAAACACCAGCAGCTATGTTGACACTGTTATGTTGAAACAGCCAGAAACTACAACCAGAAACTACAATAACCATAATGCTCTATAGAGGATGTGACTGAAACAGAAACACTTTTAGAAACACCAGCAGCTATGTTGACACTGTTATGTTGATCTGAGTCTTGCTGTTGTAAAACCACTACATTGTCCATCTTTCTACTGTGGCAGATGAACCTCTCTCAACTTCACTCACCCACTTTCATCTACAGTTGGCAGCCAGACTCGAAGGCAGCCAGACTTGAAGGCAGCCAGACTCGAAGGCAGCCAGACTCGAAGGCAGCGAGACACTACAATAACCATCATGCTCTGGAGAGGATGTGACGGTACTGTAAATCCCAGCCAATTGTAGATTAGCAGGTTAGCCAATTGTAGTTCTTTATATTTGTGGATGTATTTATGTATCTAACAGTCTCTTTTTATCAAGGATTAGTGGGAAAACAAGTAGGACATAGACAGAGTGAGAAATGCACTCAGTGTGAAACTTGAGTTCATCATCAGGAGAATTGCAGCACCATGGCAACAGCAACAGGAAGTCAGTCTGTGTTTCCTGTGTACTGAGTGTGTATTCTCAGAATGTGTGACTATGTGAGTGTGTTTGCATATTATTGCATATGCATGCATAGTCCTATGAGTGTGGTTGTGGTTTACTCAGCAAGTGCTGCTGCTCTGTAGGGGAGGGGTTAAGGGGGGCCTGGGCTTCAGATCTGAGGGGAGGACTGAGGGGTTAAGGGGGGCCTGGGATTCAGGTCTGAGGGGAGGACAGGAGTTAAGGGGGGACTCGCATGTATGTGGCCCTGCACATACATGCGTGTTTATGTGTTTGTGTCTACGTGTGTGTGTGTGTGTGTGTGTGTGTGTGTGTGTGTGTGTGTGTGTGTGTGTGTGTGTGTGTGTGTGTGTGTGCAAACGTGCGTGATTGCGTGTGTGTGTGCGTGTGCGTGTGTGTGTGTGTGTGTGTGTGTTTGAGCGTGCGTCAAGAGGTGTGAACTGTTAACATGAGAGGGCAGGGCAGTAGTTGTGATTGTATCCTTTATGGTTGTGTTTACCTGTTAAACTAACTGATATCTGGATCAGAGACCCAGCTACTCTGATACTGTTACTGACAGACCCAGCTACTCTGATACTGTTACTGACAGACCCAGCTACTCTGATACTGTTACTGACAGACCCAGTTACTCTGATACTGTTACTGACAGACCCAGCTACTCTGATACTGTTACTGACAGACCCAGCTACTCTGATACTGTTACTGACAGACCCAGCTACTCTGATAGTGTTACTGACAGACCCAGCCTCTGCCCTGAAACCCAGGCCCCCCTTAACCCCTCCCCTACAGAGCATCAGCACTAGCTGAGTAAACCTCAGACCTGAAACCCAGGCCCTCTTATGCCCTCAGTCCTCCCCTCAGATCTGAAACCCAGGCCCCCCTTAAGCCCTCAGTCCTCCCCTCAGACCTAAACACAAGGCCCTCTTAACCCCTTATACGTCCCCACAGACCTGAGGCCGAGAGCAGACTCAAGAAGCAGAATATACCATATACCCACATACATATTTATATATATGCACACATGTAAACACATGTAAACATATATATACATTGACCCCTACTAATGTTGTTAAGTCTGATATTATGATGCTGGTATCACAGATCTCATATAAGAGCTAGTCACTGATTGCCTGAGAAGACACACTGCATACAGGAAACCACACTGACTTCCTGTTGCCATGGTGCTGTCTGTCTGTCAGCCATTTGGCCTGAGGATGAGAGTACATCCAAGTTATAACAAGTTGTATATGTTTATTTCTCACATATGTTATTTACATGCCCACTGTTCATTGATATCAACAGAGCAGCATCAACCAGGATAAAAAGAACTACAACAGCTTAACATGGTTATACCAACACATCACCTAGTGCATCTTGGGTATTGTAGTTTCTCATTTTAATAGCAGAGTGTTAATAGCAGAGTGCAGAGTGTTATGGTCTAATGTGTTATGGTCTAGTGTTATGGTCTAGCAGAGTGTTATGGTCTAATACTTAGTGTTTAGTCTCCATGTTATCAGAGTGTTATGGTCTAATACTTAGTGTTTAGTCTCCATGTTATCAGAGTGTTATGGTCAACCACTGGACTGGTGTCAGTAAGGTCATCTGTGTGTCCCGGTTTAAAGAGACCTGTCTGACTGTCAGGTTACCTGAAATAGTTCATAGATCAGAGGCAGGATTTGATTTATACCTTTAACTGTATTAAATCTGAATGTTCAATGTTCAGTCAAGCAAACATGAGGTCAAATACGAGGTCTATCATGAGGTCAAACATGAGGTCTAACATGAGGTAACTGATAACTGATCTAACTCAGTCATTAAAATGTGTGTTTGTTTCTTCATAGAGTGTCTATAGGTCTCTTTAGGTGTTGCTGTTTAAGGTGAACACCTCAAAGAAGCTGAATATTTTGCATTGACGTAACGTTGGTGTGAAACATGTTTACCTCGATGCTGATTCCTAGATGATTCCTTGGTGGTTTTATGGTTGACTAGATGTGTTATTGAGATAATGTGATGACTGTGATATATTTCTGCATGTAGAGAAGTTTATGATTAACCAAATTGCAATGTGTACTTCATCCTAACTCTGTTTCTCTGTTACCTGTAGGTGATGTTTCCTCCAGTCAGTTTAATTTACATTTACATTTTAGTCATTTAGCAGACGCTCTTATTCAGAGCGACTTACAGTAGTGAATGCATACATTCCATACATTTTTTTTCTTCGAACTCATCCTAACACTGTTCCTCTGCTACCTGTAGGTGCTGTTTCCTCCAGTCAGTTCATCCTAACATTGATCCTCTGCTACCTGTAGGTGGTGTTTCCTCCAGTCAGTTCATCCTAACACTGTTCCTCTGCTACCTGTAGGTGCTGTTTCCTCCAGTCAGTTCATCCTAACACTGTTCCTCTGTTACCTGTAGGTGCTGTTTCCTCCAGTCAGTTCATCCTAACACTGTTCCTCTGCTATCTGTAGGTGCTGTTTCCTCCAGTCAGTTCATCCTAACACTGTTCCTCTGCTACCTGTAGGTGCTGTTTCCTCCAGTCAGTTCATCCTAACACTGTTCCTCTGTTACCTGTAGGTGCTGTTTCCTCCAGTCAGTTCATCCTAACACTGTTCCTCTGCTACCTGTAGGTGCTGTTTCCTCCAGTCAGTTCATCCTAACACTGTTCCTCTGCTACCTGTAGGTGCTGTTTCCTCCAGTCAGTTCATCCTAACACTGTTCCTCTGTTACCTGTAGGTGCTGTTTCCTCCAGTCAGTTCATCCTAACACTGTTCCTCTGCTACCTGTAGTTGCTGTTTCCTCCAGTCTGGATGGGATCTCTGCAGCAGAGGTGGAGCTGAGAGTCAGACCAGGAGACAACGTCACTCTCTACAGTGACTGTAGAACAACCAATGAAATGTACACAGTCTTGTTCAGGAAATGCTCTCATGAGCACCAGCCTCCTCTTGTTATTACATATTATAACCGTTTGTCAACTCATGTCCTAAATCCTTTCCCTCGGTTTATGATGTTCTGGAACCGCTCTAATCAGTCCTATGATCTACTGATTGAGAACATCACTGCATCTGACCTGGGACTCTACTACTGTGGTAATCTGACCTGGGACTCTACTACTGTGGTAATCTGACCTGGGACTCTACTACTGTGGGACTGATCAAATCAAATCAAATGTATTTATATAGCCCTTCTTACATCAGCTGATATCTCAAAGTGCTGTACAGAAACCCAGCCTAAAACCCCAAACAGCAAGCAATGCAGGTGTAGAAGCACGGTGGCTAGGAAAAACTCCCTAGAAAGGCCAAAACCTAGGAAGAAACCTAGAGAGGAACCAGGCTATGAGGGGTGGCCAGTCCTCTTCTGGCTGTGCCGGGTGGAGATTATAACAGCACATGGCCTAGATGTTCAAATGTTCATAAATGACAAGCATGGTCAAATAATAATAATCATAGTAGTTGTCGAGGGTGCAACAAGTCAGTAACACAAGAGTAAGTGTCAGTTGGCTTTTTCATAGCCGATCTTTGAGAGAATCTCTACCGCTCCTGCTGTCTCTAGAGAGTGGAAAACAGCAGGTCTGGGACAGGTAGCACATCCGGTGAATAGGTCAGGGTTCCAGCAGGTCTGGGACAGCAGGTCTGGGACAGGTAGCACGTCCGGCGAACAGGTCAAGGTTCCATAGCTGCAGGCAGAGCAGTTGGAACTGGAGCAGCAGCACGGCCAGGTGAACTGGGGACAGCAAGGAGTCATCAAGCCAGGTAGTCCTGAGGCATGGTCCTAGGGCTCCCGAGAGAGAGAAAGAAAGAAAGAGAAAGAGAGAATTAGAGAGAGCATATTTAAATTCACACAGGACACTGGAAAAGACAAGAGAAATACTCCAGATGTGACAGACTGACCCTAGCCCCCCGACACATAAACTACTGCAGCATAAATACTGGAGGCTGAGACAGGAGGGGTCAGGAGACACTGTGGCCCCATCCGATGAAACCCCCGGACAGGGCAAAACAGGTAGGATATAACCCCACCCACTTTGCCAAAGCGCAGCTTCCACACCACTGGAGGGATATCTCCAACCACCAACATTCCATCCCGGGACAAGGCCGAGTATAGCCCACAAAGATCTCCGCCACGGCACAGCCCAAGGGGGGGCGCCAACCCAGACAGGAAGACCACGTCAGTGACTCAACCCACTCAAGTGACGCACCCCTCCCAGGGATGGCATGGAAGAACACCAGAAGCCAGTGACTCAGCCCCCGTAATAGGGGTCGAGGCAGAGAATCCCAGTGGAAAGAGGGGAGACCGGCCTGGCAGAGACAGCAAGGGAGGTTCGTTGCTCCAGCCTTTCTGTTCACCTTCACACCCCTGGGCCAGACTACACTTAATCATAGGACCTACTGAAGAGATGTGTCGTCAGTAAAGACTTAAAGGTTGAGACTAAGTCTGCGTCTCTCACATGGGTAGGCAGACTATTCCATAAAAATGGAGCTCTATAGGAGAAAGCCCTGCCTCCAGCTGTTTGCTTAGAAATTCTAGGGACAATTAGGAGGCCTGCGTCTTGTGACCGTAGCGTACGTGTAGGTATGTACGGCAGGACCAAATCGGAAATATAGGTAGGAGCAAGCCCATGTAATGCTTTGTAGGTTATATGGAAAAAGAAAAACATATTGAAACGAAAAATGTCTACCACTATGGACATGTCATGAGAAGACTTTCATTTGGTAAGAACAATGTATTATTCTATATTTATTTAATGGCTGTATATTTGGTTGTGGTATGGCATGTCTGGTTTCCTTGAATGAGAGGAGAATAAGCTCTATGATCATAGTCCTCTATTTATTCCTGTGTGTTTTGTTCAGATGCCATAAAAGTGAGGAGCAATAACAATATATATAACTAACTCAGAGCTGAAAGTCAGTGGTATTGAGTGAAAACATACTGTACTGGAAAAAAGCAAGTAGATTAGATTCAATAGCACCTAATGTAGACTTTGGACTGTGTTGTATGTTGCTGTTCAGTTTGTGTCCTGTGTCTGCTCTCCTCTTCTCTCTCCTTTCCTCTGCCTGTGTCTACTCTTTCTGCAAAACAGCAGGTACACTGACTCTCTCAGTCAGGATTGACTTCATCACTCATACGTGCTTCAAGACTGCGTACTCCTTATCAATCTTACTTATTATGCAAATAATAAAATAAAAATATAACCTAAAAGCATTTTGACCACAATATGTAAATATCTACTAACCTTTAACTGATATGTCGCAGTTTGACCTCAAACTTGGTGTTTTAATGATGCTAACTCTTCCTCTGCAGCTCCAACTGAGACTCAGGTTCCTCTGAACAGGACCACCACCAGGGGAAGGGACAGCAGAGAGCAGACTACTGTCAAAGTGGGTATTGTAGTTTTATTTTGGGTAGCAATCTTAATTTGAAGTCCATTTGTTTGGTAACCCAAGTCAAAGAGGATTTTCAATGGCATATAAAATCATTAACAACAGAAGTTAAAAAGAAACAACACATCATGTATAATCCTAATCTATGTTGATATATCATTAATATTAACAGATTCTTAATAGAATTTCTCACTCTCTCTCTGACTTCAGTACCTACCTAGTGTTGTAGACCTATACCATCCATCAATACCAGCAGAGTGAGACCTATACCAGCCATCAATACCAGCAGAGTGAGACCTATACCAGCCATCAATACCAGCAGAGTGAGACCTATACCATCAATCAATACCAGCAGAGTGAGACCTATACCAGCCATCAATACCAGCAGAGTGAGACCTATACCAGCCATCAATACCAGCAGAGTGTGAGACCTGTACCAGCCATCAATACCAGCAGAGTGTGAGACCTATACCAGCCATCAATACCAGCAGAGTGTGAGACCTATACCAGCCATCAATACCAGCAGAGTGTGAGACCTATACCATCCATCAATACCAGCAGAGTGAGACCTATACCATCCATCAATACCAGCAGTGTGAGACCTATACCAGCCATCAATACCAGCAGAGTGAGACCTATACCATCCATCAATACCAGCAGAGTGAGACCTATACCAGCCATCAATACCAGCAGAGTGAGACCTATACCAGCCATCAATACCAGCAGAGTGTGAGACCTGTACCAGCCATCAATACCAGCAGAGTGTGAGACCTATACCATCCATCAATACCAGCAGTGTGAGACCTATACCATCCATCAATACCAGCAGAGTGTGAGACCTATACCATCCATCAATACCAGCAGAGTGTGAGACCTATACCATCCATCAATACCAGCAGAGTATGAGACCTTTACCATCCATCAATACCAGCAGAGTGTGAGACCTATACCAGCCATCAATACTATCTTAGTGAGACCTATACCATCAGAGTGAGACCTATACCAGCCATCAATACCTGCAGTGTGTGCGACCTGTACCAGCCACCAATACCAGCAGAGTGAGACCTATAACAGCCATCAATACCAGGAGAGTGAGAACATTACCATCCATCAATACCAGCAGAGTGGGAGACCTATATCAGCCATTATTGTGAGCAGAGTTAGACCTACACCAGCCATCAATACCAGCAGAGTGTGATACAAATACCAGCTATGAATTCCAATACCTACCATCAATACCAGCAGAGTGAGTCTTATTCCAGCCTTCAATGTCAGGACAGTGTGAGACCTATACCAGCCATCAATACCAGCAGAATGAGACAATTACTAGCCATCAATACCAGCAGAGAGTGAAGCCTATACCAGCCATCATATCCAGCAAAGTGAGACCTACACCAGCCATCAATACCAGCAGAGTGTGAGACCTATACCATCCATTAATACCAGCAGAGTGTGAGACCTATACCATCCATCAATACCAGTAGAGTGAGACACCTATACCAGTCATCCACACCAGCAGAGTGAGTCCTATGTCGTGTCTTTGGCTATGCCGGATTATACCACATTATCAATAGAGTTACATAGTTAAATCAGGTTAATTATACCACATTATCAATAGAGTTACATAGTGAAATCAGGTTAATTATACTACATTATCAATAGAGTTACATAGTGAAATCAGGTTAATTATACCACATTATCAATAGAGTTACATAGTGAAATCAGGTTAATTATACCACAAAACAGCAGAATTTCAGAATGAACAGCCATTGTTTTGCAGAAGATAACTATAACAGGTACTGTGTTTCTAATACTGATCATACATAAAAAGTAGCTCAATTTGTCTAAATGAAGAGCAGCAACATCAGAAAGTGCAGGTACAATCTATTAAAAGTAGAAAATAAATTAAAATGAGGTTTTGTTACTAAAAGAAAGCCTTATGGTGACACTTCCATAGTGGTTGGCATTTTTCTGATTAATATCTGCCTTTTTCCCAGGTCAGATTACCACAGTAGTAGAGTCCCAAATCAGATTACCAAAGCAGTACACTCCCAGGTCAAATTACCACAGTTGTAGAGTCCCAAATCAGATTACCACAGTAGTACAGTCCCAGGTCAGATTACCACAGTAGTAGAGTCCCAGGTCAGATTAAAACAGCAGTAGAGTCCCAGGTCAGATGACAACAGCACTGCAGTACCAGGACAGATTACCACAGTCGTAGATTCCCAGAGCAGATGACCACAGTAGTAGACTCCCAGGTCAGATTAACACAGTAGTAGAGTCCCAGGTCAGATTACCACAGTTGTAGAGTCAAATGTCAGATTAACACAGTATTAGAGTCCCAGGTCAGATTCCGACAGATATAGAGTCCCAGGTCAGATTACCACAGTAGTAGAGTCCCTGGTCAGATTACAAAAGTAAAAGAGTCAAAGGTCAGATTGCCACAGTTGTAGAGTCAAATGTCAGATTAACACAGTATTAGAGTCTCAGGTCAGATTACCACAGCATTAGAGTCCCAGGTCAGATTCCGACAGATATAGAGTCCCTGGTCAGATTACATCAGTAAAAGAGTCAAAGGTCAGATTGCCACAGTATTAAAAACACAGGTAAAATCAACACAGTATTAGAGTTCCAGGTAAGATTACCAAAACAGTACGGTCCCAGGTCAGATTTCCACAGTATTAGAGTCATAGGTCCAATTAAAACAGTAGTAGAGTTCCAGGTCAAATTAACACAGTAGTAGAGTCCCAGGTAAGATTACAACAGTAGTAGGGTCCCAGGTCAGATTAAAACAGCAGTAGAGTTCCAGGTTAGATTCAGTGATGTTCTCAATCAATAGATCATAGGACTGATTAGAGGGGTTCCCCACTGGAGGGAAGTGAGAGAAAAGCATTTGGTTTATAACTGGCATAATAAGTGGAGGCTGGTACTTATGAGAACAGTTCCTATACCACATAGTGTATACTCCAGTATTTATGTTACAGTCACAGTAGAGAGAGATGTTGTCTCCTGGTCTGACTCTCAACTCCACCTCTGCTGCAGAGATCCCATCCTGACTGGAGGAAACAGCACCTACAGGTAGCAGAGGAACAGTGTTAGGATGAACTGACTGGAGGAAACAGCACCTACAGGTAGCAGAGGAACAGTGTTAGGATGAACTGACTGGAGGAAACAGCACCTACAGGTAACAGAGGAACAGTGTTAGGATGAACTGACTGGAGGAAACAGCACCTACAGGTAACAGAGGAACAGTGTTAGGATGAACTGACTGGAGGAAACAGCACCTACAGGTAACAGAGGAAAAGTGTTAGGATGAACTGACTGGAGGAAACAGCACCTACAGGTAACAGAGGAACAGTGTTAGGATGAACTGACTGGAGGAAACAGCACCTACAGGTAACAGAGGAACAGTGTTAGGATGAACTGACTGGAGGAAACAGCACCTACAGGTAGCAGAGGAACAGTGTTACGATGAACTGACTGGAGGAAACAGCACCTACAGGTAGCAGAGGAACAGTGTTAGGATGAACTGACTGGAGGAAACAGCACCTACAGGTAACAGAGGAACAGTGTTAGGATGAACTGACTGGAGGAAACAGCACCTACAGGTAGCAGAGGAACAGTGTTAGGATGAACTGACTGGAGGAAACAGCACCTACAGGTAACAGAGGAACAGTGTTAGGATGAACTGACTGGAGGAAACAGCACTTAAAGATGTATTTCTGTATTTAACTACCTCTTTTATTTCAGGATTAGTGTGAAAACAACTAGGACATTGACAGTGGGAGAAATACTCAGAGTGAAACGTGAGTTCATCATCAGGAGAATAGCAGCACCATGGGTGAACAACTACTTATAACTTGGATGTCCTCTCTTCCTCATCCCAAATGGTAGACAGAAAGACAGACAAACAGACAGGCAGCACCATGGCAACAGCAATAGTAAGTGTGGGATTCCTGTGTACTGAGAGTGTCTTCTCAGCCAATCAGTGACTAACTCTTATATGAGTACTGTAATACCAACATCATGATATCAGACTTATCAACAATAGTAGTGGTCAATGTATGTATCTGTTTACATGCGTTTACATGTGTTTATATATATGTGGGTGTATGGGAGTGTTTCCATATGATTGTGTATCATGTATAGTCCTATGTGTGTGGTTGTGGTTTACTCAGCTAGTGGTGCTGCTCTGTAGGGGAGGGGTTAAGGGGGGCCTGGGTTTCAGATCTGAGGAGCAGTGTCAGAGTAGCTGGGTCTGTCAGTAACAGTGTCAGAGTAGCTGGGTCTGTCAGTAACAGTGTCAGGGTAGCTGGGTCTGTCAGTTACAGTATCAGAGTAGCTGGGTCTGTCAGTAACAGTATCAGAGTAGCTGGGTCTGTCAGTAACAGTGTCAGAGTAGCTGGGTCTGTCATTAACAGTATCAGAGTAGCTGGGTCTGTCAGTAACAGTATCAGAGTAACTGGGTCTGTCAGTAACAGTATCAGAGTAGCTGGGTCTGTCAGTAACAGTATCAGAGTAGCTGGGTCTGTCAGTAACATTACCAGAGTAGCTGGGTCTGTCAGTAACAGTGTCAGAGTAGCTGGGTCTGTCAGTAACATTACCAGAGTAGCTGGGTCTGTCAGTAACAGTATCAGAGTAGCTGGGTCTGTCACCCCAGCCCACTAATCCTGAATAAAAATTGATTGTTTGGTACAGAAATACATCCACAAAGATAAGGAACAACAATTGGCATGGATGTACAGTACCATCACATCCTTCACAGAGCATCATGGTTATTGTAGTGTCTGGCTGCCTTCAAGTCTGGCTGCCTTCAAGTCTGGCTGCCTTCGAGTCTGGCTGCCAACTGTAGATGAAAGTGGGTGAGTGAAGTTGAGAGAGGTTCATCTGCCACAGTAGAAAGATGGACAATGTAGTGGTTTTACAACAGCAAGACTCAGATCAACATGACAGTGTCAACATAGCTGCTGGTGTTTCTAAAAGTGTTTCTGTTTCAGTCACATCCTCTATAGAGCATTATGGTTATTGTAGTTTCTGGTTGTAGTTTCTGGCTGTTTCAACATAACAGTGTGAACATAGCTGCTGTTGTTTCTAAAAGTGTTTCTGTTTCAGTCACATCCTCTATAGAGCATTATGGTTATTGTAGTTTCTGGTTGTAGTTTCTGGCTGTTTCAACATAACAGTGTGAACATAGCTGCTGGTGTTTCTAAAAGTTTTTCTGTTTCAGTCACATGCTCTATAGAGCATTATGGTTATTGTAGTTTCTGGTTGTAGTTTCTGGCTGTTTCAACATAACAGTGTGAACATAGCTGCTGTTGTTTCTAAAAGTGTTTCTGTTTGTCACATGCTCTATAGAGCATTATGGTTATTGTAGTTTCTGGTTGTAGTTTCTGGCTGTTTCAACATAACAGTGTCAACATAGCTGCTGGTGTTTCTAAAAGTGTTTCTGTTTGTCACATCCTCTATTGAGCATTATGGTTATTGTAGTTTCTGGTTGTAGTTTCTGGCTGTTTCAACATAACAGTGTCAACATAGCTGCTGTTGTTTCTAAAAGTGTTTCTGTTTGTCACATCCTCTATTGAGCATTATGGTTATTGTAGTTTCTGGTTGTAGTTTCTGGCTGTTTCAACATAACAGTGTCAACATAGCTGCTGTTGTTTCTAAAAGTTTTTCTGTTTCAGTCACATCCTCTATAGAGCATTATGGTTATTGTAGTTTCTGGTTGTAGTTTCTGGCTGTTTCAACATGACATTGTCAACATAGCTGTTGTTGTTTATAAAAGTTTTTCTTTATAATGTCTAAATAAACTTTACTATAGCCCCATAACACACACTGACAAACTGAAAACATAACAGGTGTATAATTAATTGGTTAGAGAGAGGTCTCAAAATGTCACTACATTTATATCCCCTGTAGCTTTACAATCATATCAAGGAGGTTCCTGTTTCAGTCACGTCTTTTGCCACGTTCCAGTTGGTCAAACAAAAACACCCCAATGATTGGTTGACAAATAGTCCCTCCCACAAAGCAGGTGATGGTTGCATGGTGTAGTTGGTGAGAAGCTACTGCAGCGACTTCATCAACATCTGCAAGACCCTTGATCTCATGGTTTTAGTCAAGTTCATACAGCCTCCATGAAGTCGCAAGTCAGACAATTTTTTTTAACCATAATGCAACACACTTTCAAAGGCAGTCACCAACGATGGTCACCACCTCGACAAAAGTGATCCACTCGAACGCACCCATGGTTTAATGTCAGGGTGAGGCCTAGATGTTTGGTGGATAAATACTACATTTTGGGAATCCTGAAATAGTTCATGCAGATCAAGCTTTAAATGTTATGATTACTGGATGTTCAACATTTCATCAATCAAACATTAATACTGGCAGGATACAGTTATAGAGGCCAACCTTAGGCCTCTGGCTCAAGAGCCTTTTCCTTCTAGGGTCAAATGTTCCACCAGAATGAGTGTTTGGTTCTTCATGTATGTTAGATGATGTTGCGGTAGGTGTTGTACCTACAGAGACCACCTAAAAGAAGCGGAATATTTTCCATTGACGTCACATTGGTGTGAAACCTGTTTACCTCGATGCTAGACCCTCCTCTTCCTGTCACAACATGGGTTTCAGAGAAAAGGACCACTTTACACTCGATCGAACCAATCACTGCTCGTATGTCCTTTCATGGTAAAGTCTATCAAGTAATGAACATGGAAATACACAGCTAAGACCTTGTTACTCAAAGAC
Source organism: Salmo salar (assembly GCF_905237065.1). Classification (NCBI taxonomy): domain Eukaryota; kingdom Metazoa; phylum Chordata; class Actinopteri; order Salmoniformes; family Salmonidae; genus Salmo; species Salmo salar. Next base: position 150,017 of record NW_025548569.1, read on the forward strand.
CCACCTACTCTCTGACAGTCACCATCAGACCATCAGACCATCAGATGGACAGGCTGTGTGTTTCTCTCATCACTCTCTTGTGTAAGTAGCCTTTAGAAATAGTTTTACTGGGCCATACAGCTGCACGATAGATCATCATTTGATGTGGTTTTATAGTTCTCTACGTTTGTTAACCTACACTCTTAGAAAAAGGGGTACAAAAAGGGTTCTTCGGCTGTCCCCATAAGAGAACCTTTTTGGATCCAGGTAGAACCCTTTTGGGTTCCAATTAGAACCCTCTGTGGAAATGGTTCAATCTTGAACTCAAAAGGGATCTACCTGGAACCAAAAAGGGTTATTCGAAGTGTTCTCCAATGGGGACAGTTGAAGAACTCTGTTGTTGCCATAGCTCTCTGTTGTTGCCATAGCTCTCTGTTGTTGCCATAGCTCTATGTTGTTACCATAGCTCTCTGTTGTTCCCATAGCTCTATGTTGTTACCAAAGATTTCTGCTGTTACCATAGCTCTCTGTTGTTACCATAGATCTCTGTTGTTACCATAGATCTCTGTTGGCCTTTGATACCTGTAGGTGCTGTTTCCTCCAGTCAGTTCATCCTAACACTGTTCCTCTGCTACCTGTAGGTGCTGTTTCCTCCAGTCAGTTCATCCTAACACTGTTCCTCTGCTACCTGTAGGTGCTGTTACCTCCAGTCAGGATGGGATCTCTGCAGCAGAGGTGGAGCTGAGAGTCAGACCAGGAGACAACATCACTCTCTACTGTGACTGTAACATAACTGCTGGTGTATACACTATGTGGTATAGGAACTGTTCTCACAAGTACCAGCCTCCTCTTATTATGCCAGTTATTAACTAAATGGTTTCCCCTCGCTTCACTCCAGTGTGGAACGCCTCTAATCAGTCATATGATCTACCAATTTAGAACATAGCTGAATCTGACCTGGAATTCTACTTCTGTGGTATTCTGACCTGGGACTCTACTACTGTGGTAATCTGACCTAGGACTGTACTACTGTGGTAATCTGATTTGGGACTCTACAACTGTGGTAATTTGACCTGGGACTCTACTACTGTGGTAATCTGACCTGGGACTTTACTATTGTGGTAATCTGACCTGGACCTCTGCTACTCTGGTAATCTGACCTGGGACTCTACTTCTGTGGTTATCTTCCCTGGGACTGTATGACTGTGGTAATCTGACCTGGTACTGTACTGCTGTCGTCATCTGCGATGGGATTCTACTACTGTGGTAATCTTACCTGGGACTCTACTACTGTGGAAATCTGACCTGAGACTCTACTGCTGTGGTAATGTGACCTCGGACTCTATCTCTGTGGTAATCTGACCTGGGACTCTACTACTGTGGTAATCTGACCTGGGAAAAAGACAGATATTAATCAGAAAAATGCCAACCACTATGGAAGTGTCACCATAAGGCTTTCATTTAGTATTATTTTCTACTTTTAATAGATTGTACCTGCACTTTCTGATGTTGCTGCTCTTCATTTAGACAAATTGAGCTACTTTTTATGTATGATCAGTATTAGAAACACAGTACCTGTTATAGTTATCTTCTGCAAAACAATGGCTGTTCATTCTGAAATTCTGCTGTTTTGTGGTATAATTAACCTGATTTCACTATGTAACTCTATTGATAATATGGTATAATTAACCTGATATCACTATGTAACTCTATTGATAATGTGGTATAATTAACCTGATTTCACTATGTAACTCTATTGATAATGTAGTATAATTAACCTGATATCACTATGTAACTCTATTGATAATGTGGTATAATTAACCTGATTTCACTATGTAACTCTATTGGTAATGTGGTATAATTAACCTGATTTCACTATGTAACTCTATTGATAATATGGTATAATTAACCTGATTTCACTATGTAACTCTATTGATAATGTAGTATAATTAACCTGATTTCACTATGTAACTCTATTGATAATGTGGCATAATTAACCAGATTTTACTATGTAACTGTTGATAATGTGGTATAATTAACCTGATTTCACTATGTAACTCTATTGATAATGTGGTATAATTAACCTGATTTCACTATGTAACTCTATTGATAATGTGGTATAACTAACCTGATTTCACTATGTATCTCTATTGATAATGTGGTATAACTAACCTGATTTCACTATGTAACTCTATTGATAATGTAGTATCATTATCCTGATTTCACTATGTAACTCTATTGAGTATTTGCTTTCACTGAAAGCTTTAGGCCAGGGCTCTCCAACCCTGTTTGTGGGGAGTTACCCTGCAGTAGGTTTTCGCTCCAACCCCAGTTGTTACTGACTTGATTCAGTTTATCAACCTGCTAATCACTATTGTGCTAGATTAGGGTTGGAGTGAAAACCTTCCGGATGGTAGCTTTCCTGTAACAGGGTTAAAGAGCCCTGGGCTTCATGTTTATGAAACCAAACAACCTGCTGTTTCTACTCAACAACTCTGTCTTCCTCTAAACCACACCCCTTAGTTTCTGAAACCACAGCCCTTAGTTCCTAAAACCACACCCCTTAGATTCTGAAACCACACCCCATTAGCTTCTAAAACCACACCCCTTTATTTCTGAAACCACACCCCTTCGTTTCTTAGCCACTCCCCATAGCCTCCATTAACTGGTTTTGCATATATGTCATCTACACCCTCTTCAACTCGAAGTCAAACCACCTTTAGATCTAAACTAAACGCTCAAATACATGTGAAAGGTTTGCTGGAGCATTTGTCAAACCAAATATCATGACCTTGTACTCAGAGACTTTAACAAGAGACAAAGAAAGGATGAAGGGAATCTAATTAAACTGAATCAATATTTATTCAGCTACATTAACACACATCAACACACTTACAAATGGAATACAATTTACTTTCACAACTACAATTACAAGCTAAAACACTAACAAGAGCTATTTACCCCTGAGCTTAACAACATTTACTAAATCACTATTGTTATTATTATTAAAAGGCTAAAGACAAAAGTTTAAAAATAAATCACTTGTTTTAAAAGGTAAAAAAAAAAAAAATCCTTACAAAATTAACTAACTCTTAAAAATAATGTCCTCCCAGCTACATTGGTATAGGTCTCACTCTCTGTTGGTATTGATGGATGGTATAAGTCTCACTCTGCTGGTATTGATGGATGGTATAGGTCTCACACTCTGCTGGTATTGATGGATGGTATAGGTCTCACTCTGCTGGTATTGATGGATGGTATAGGTCTCACACTCTGCTGGTATTGATGGATGGTATAGGTCTCACACTCTGCTGGTATTGATGGCTGGTATAGGTCTCACTCTGCTGGTATTGAAGGATAGTATAGGCCTCACACTCTGTTGGTATTGATAGATGTGTAGGTACTGAAGTATGAGAGAGAGAGAGAGAGAGATTGTGTTAATAGTCTGTTAATATTAATGATATACCATCATTTAATGATTATACATGATGTATTGTTGCTTTTTACCTTCTGTTTTTTATGATTATATCTGCCATTGAAAATACATTTTGAATAATGCTGGGTTACCAAAATAATGGACTTCAAATTAAGATGGCTTCCCAAAATAAAACTACAATACCCACTTTGACAGTAGTCTGCTCTCTGCTGTCACTTCCCCTGGTGGTAGTCCTGTTCAGAGGAACCTGAGTCTCAGTTGGAGCTGCAGAGGAAGAGTTAGCATCATTAAAACACCAAGTTGAGGTCAAACTAGGACAGTTCAGTTTAAAGTTGGTAGAGCATGGTGTTTGCAATGCCAACATGGTCTGTGCAACGCCAGGGTTGTGGGTTCGATTCCCACGGGGGGCCAGTACAATTTTTATTAATTTTTTTTTATGTATGAAATGTATGTATTCACTACTGTAAGTCGCTCTGGATAAGAGCGTATGCCAAATGGTTCAAATGCAAATGTTAAAAAAAACAAAGGTTAAAAAACGTAGGTAATTACTTAATAATAGGTAAGATTGATTAGTAGTACCCAGACTTAAAACATGAATTAGTGAAAAAGTCAATCCTGACTGAGAGAGTGAGTGAGTCAGTGTACCTGTTGTTCTGCAGAAGGAGTAGACGCAGGCGGAGGAGAGAAGGGAGGAGAGGAGAGCAGACACAGAACACAGACTGAACAGCAACATTCAACACAGTCTACAGGAGGAGGGGAGGAGGAGGACTCAGGAGGACTGGTTTCTGGACATATACAGTCAGGAGGACTGGTTTCTGGACATAGACTGGCAGGAGGACTGGTTTCTGGACATAAACACAAGAAAACATTAAGATCTTCATTGAGAATATTTTTTGGCCAAAAGTCTACAAGAGGAGGGGAGGAAGAGGAGGGCTCAGGAGGACTGGTTTCTGGACAAAACATTAAACAGAAACAGAACTACACTCTTAGAAACAATCAAGACCTTCTCAATAATATATTGTTAGTCATGACTTTTGTTTGGTTAAACATGAATTTGAGGGGACATTTTATGAGTTTAGATTAGTCTCAGAAGGTTGATTCAAAATAAGATACATTTACTATGGCATTCCTCTCATTCAAGGAAACCAATACCAAAGATGCAGCCAGAAAATAAAGACAGAATATTAACTGTTCTTACCAAGTGAAATCCTAGTGGTGATGTTTCCATAGAGGTACAACTCTTTATATTTCATTTGTTTTCCTTCTTCCATCTTGTACTTCACAGTCCCACAGTAGTAGAGTCCCAGGTCAGATTCAGTGATGTTCTCAATCAGTAGATCATAGGAGATGTTAGAGGGGTTCCACACCACATTATATCCAGGGAGAGAGATGTAACTTAAAAACTTAGTTGAAATAACTAGAGGAGGCTGGTACTTGTGAGAACAGTTCCTATACCACATAATGTATACTCCAGAAGTTATGTTACAGTCACAGTAGAGAGTGATGTTGTCTCCTGGTCTGACTCTCAGCTCCACCTCTGCTGCAGAGATCCCATCCTGACTGGAGGAAACAGCACCTACAGGTAACAGAGGAACAGTGTTAGGATGAACTGACTGGAGGAAACAGCACCTACAGGTAGCAGAGGAACAGTGTTAGGATGAATCACAGAATGTCACTTTGATATCATAAACTTCTCCACATGAAAATATAAACATCATGTCTTTTAACAAATCTGGTCAACCATAAAACCACATCAAGAAATCATCTATCATCCAGCTGTAAGGCCCAGTAAAAAGTTACTCACATAAGAATGCAATCAGAGAAACACACAGCCTGTCCATCTGGTGGTCTGGTGGTCTGATGGTGACTGTCAGAGAGTAGCTGGGTCTTTGAGTAACAAGGTCTTTGCTGCATTTTTCCGTGTTCATCACTAGATGTACTTTACCATGAAAGAACATACGAGCAGCGATTGGTTCGATCGAGTGGACATTTTTCAGCTAGTGTTTTTCTTCTCTGAAACCATTTTTGTGTGACATGAAGGGCAGGGTCTAGCATCGAGGTAAACAGGTTTCACACCAACGTGACGTTAATGGAAAATATATATATTTTTTGAGGTGTTCACCTTAAATAGCAACACCTTAAGAGACCTACAGACACTCTACGAAGAAACAAACACACATTTTGATGACTGAGTTGACCTTTAACCTCTATGGGCTAGGTGGGACGCTTCGTCCCACATACCCTAGAGAGGTTAAGGTAGAGGCTTCATATTCAGGATTCTGTTTATGCCTACCCCAAAGACAACGTGTGTTTAGTAAGAGCTTCCTGTGACAACCGTAAGTTGTTAAAAACAGCCTAGAGCTATTGTCATATAACGTGCACATTGTGAAAGTCAAGCAACTCAACCATGTGTCATTCAGTCAATTCTAAAGGTAGAGGCTTCATATTCAGGATTCTGTTTATGCCTTCCCCAAAGACAACGTGTGTTTAGTAAGAGCTTCCTGTGACAACCGTAAGTTGTTAAAAACAGCTTAGAGCTATTGTCATATGGCCAACCTGCAGATAGTGAAAATCACGCAACTCAACCATGTGTCATTCAGTCAATTCTTAAGGTAGAGGCTTCATATTCAGGATTCTGTTTATGCCTACCCCAAAGACAACGTGTGTTGAGTAAGAGCTTCCTGTAACAACCGGAAGTTGTTAAAAACAGCCTAGAGCTATTGTCATATGGCCAACTCAACCATGTGTCATTCAGTCAATTCTTAAACCAGAAAATACACTTATACAGAGGCTTAAAATAGACCAATAGACCTATAATCCTTTATACCTGTAGTCAGGCAGCAGGCCTAATGTTAGACCTAAAGTAGGCCTTTAAACTGTTGGGGGTAGGGGGCAGTATTGACACGGCCGGATAAAAAAACGTACCCGATTTAATCTGGTTACTACTCCTGCCCAGTAACTAGAATATGCATATAATTATTGGCTTTGGATAGAAAACACACTAAAGTTTCTAAAACTTTTGAATGGTGTCTGTGAGTATAACAGAACTCATATGGCAGGCAAAAACCTGAGAAGATTCCTTACAGGAAGTGCCCTCTCTGAAAAGATCTTGTTCTTCTTGTCTCTGTTTATTGAAGACTGAGGATCTTTGCTGTAACGTGACACTTCCTACGGCTCCCATAGGCTCTCAGAGCCCGGGAAAAAGCTGAATGACATCGAGGCAGCCCCAGGCTGAAACACATTTGCGCTTTTGGCAAGTGGCCTATAAGAGGACATTGGGCTTAGGCGCGTGCACGAGTCGACCCCGTGCTGTATTTTCTTTCGTCTGTTTCCTTAAATGCAGATTCCCGGTCGGAATATTATCGCTTTTTTACGAGAAAAATGGCATAAAAATTGATTTTAAACAGCGGTTGACATGCTTCGAAGTACGGTAACGGAATATTTAGAATTTTTTTGTCACGAAACGCGTCGGGCGCGTCACCCTTTATCACCCTTGGATAGTGTCTTGAACGCACGAACAAAACGCCGCTATTTGGATATAACTATGGATTATTTTTAACCAAACCAACATTTGTTATTGAAGTTGCAGTCCTGGGAGTGCATTCTGACGAAGAACAGCAAAGGTAATCAAACTTTTCTAATAGTAAATCGGAGTTTGGTGAGGGTCAAACTTGGTGGGTGTCAAAATAGCTAGCCGTGATGGCTGGGCTATCTACTCAGAATATTGCAAAATGTGCTTTCACCGAAAAGCTATTTTAAAATTGGACATAGCGAGTGCATAAAGGAGTTCTGTATCTATAATTCTTAAAATAATTGTTATGTTTTTGTGAACATTTATCGTGAGTAATTTAGTAAATTCACCGGAAGGGTTCGGTGGGCATGCTAGTTCTGAACGTCACATGCTAATGTAAAAAGCTGGTTTTTGATTTAAATATGAACTTGATTGAACAAAACATGCATGTATTGTATAACGTAATGTCCTAGGCGTGTCATCTGATGAAGATCAAAGGTTAGTGCTGCATTTAACTGTGGTTTTGTTTTTTGTGACATTATATGCTAGCTTGAAAAATGGGTGTCTGATTATTTCTGGCTGGGTACTCTGCTGACATAATCTAATGTTTTGCTTTCGCTGTAAAGCCTTTTTGAAATCGGACAGTGTGGTTAGATAAAGGAGAGTCTTGTCTTTAAAATGGTGTAAAATAGTCATATGTTTGAAAAATTGAAGTTTTGGGATTTTTGAGGAATTTGTAATTCGCGCCACGCCTATCATTGGATATTGGAGCAGGTGTTCCGCTAGCGGAACGTCTAGATGTAAGAGGTTTAAGCACCAGACACTTGACATCCGCATTTTAATTTACCGGACACTTGATAAATTTACCCGACCCATATGCATTGGGTGTGTAACCTGATTAGGGTGTCCACCCACGGTGCTCAGAATGACAATCATATTTATATTATGGTAATTCATATCAACAGAACATGCAAGTCAAGGATGCAACAATGTGTTGTCCTTCTAACCTAATTCTGATGCTCTCTTTGAAGACATTTACTTTCCCTCAGCCAACGAACAGACTCTGGGGCAGTTGTGGGACGATAGATCCCAAATTCATACAACCTGTAGACCTAGGCTACAATGAAGAGGCTAATAAGCATTATTTCACAATGGGATTTGTTCTTCTTCCCCCAGATAATATACCGGCCAATAGCTGGCTATTACCGGTTAACGGAAACCCCAGTCAGGACATACGGCTTCTCATATCAACTTAATTTCTCAACCACTACTGTGATGTGATAACCTGTTTTACATATTGTGTTTTGTTGTGTTAAAACCAGGACTTCATAAGGAGAGGAGGGAAGTCGAGAAAAGAAGCAGAGAACAGTCATTCTTCATGTCTGTAGTGAATTGAACTTCTCTATCAGAGACCAGTCATTCTCCATGTCTGTAGTGAATTGAACTTCTCTATCAGAGACCAGTCATTCGCCTTGTCTGTAGTGAATTGAACTTCTCTATCAGAGACCAGTCATTCTCCATGTCTGTAGTGAATTGAACTTCTCTATCAGAGACCAGTCATTCTCCTTGTCTGTAGTGAATTGAACTTCTCTATCAGAGACCAGTCATTCTCCATGTCTGTAGTGAATTGAACTTCTCTATCAGAGACCAGTCATTCTCCATGTCTGTAGTGAATTGAACTTCTCTATCAGAGACCAGTCATTCTCCTTGTCTGTAGTGAATTGAACTTCTCTATAAGAGACCAGTCATTCTCCATGTGTTACAGATACAGGTATCCTGAGTGTGTATCCTGTATGTGTATTTCTTTGCTCTCCTCCTCACATGTGACAATCATCACTCCCCAATCAGTCATCAATCAGTCCCCAATCAGAAGACACCTGTTCCTTTTCCCTTGGTTTAAAAACCCAGTCAGTTGGTTTCTCCCCAGATCAAACTTTGTGTTCATTCTCTCAATTGCTCTGTGTCCCTTGCGCGCGCTCTCTGTGTCCCTTGCGCTCTCTCTGTGTCCCTTGCGCGCTCTCTCTGTGTCCCTTGCGCGCTCTCTCTCTGTGTCCCTTGCGCTCTCTCTCTGTGTCCCTTGCGCGCTCTCTCTCTGTGTCCCTTGCGCGCTCTCTCTCTGTGTCCCTTGCGCTCTCTCTCTGTGTCCCTTGCGCTCTCTCTCTGTGTCCCTTGCGCGCTCTCTCTCTGTGTCCCTTGCGTGCTCTCTCTGTGTCCCTTGCGCGCTCTCTCTGTGTCCCTTGCGCGCTCTCTCTGTGTCCCTTGCTCGCTCTCTCTGTGTCCCTTGCTCGCTCTCTCTGTGTCCCTTGCTCGCTCTCTCTGTGTCCCTTGCTCTCTCTCTGTGTCCCTAGCTCTACATCTCTGTATTGAACTCTTTTGTTTTGCAACTACATGTCACTTTGTTCATCCCACCTGTAAGTATTATTTTGTTAAAGTGTTGAATGTTTGTTTGTTTGGGAAAAGGGGGTACTAAGACAAGTCGCCCATGGGCATACATTACCCGTAGGAATACTTTGTCTAAGTACCCTAGTTAGAACTGGGCAGACCACCCACTGTATTTTTGGTTAGTTAGCTAGCTGTTGTGGAAATAGGCTAGTCTAGCTTAGGGGTGTTTTTGATTATTGTTTCTTTGCTTGGGTCCAGCTCAGCCCCTTTTCTCACACCCCTTTACCGTGTGTTTAAAATAAACCTTTTGAGTTTGACGGTAGATTTCAGTTGTCTGTGGTTTTTGGTTCTCACTGTTCTTTATCACCATTATAATTTGCATGATTTATGTTACGGGTCTCGTATCCACCCCCCCCCCAGACTGCTGGGCCAAAGGGATTCGTAACACCATGTCTGTAGTGAATTGAACTTCTCTATCAGAGACCAGTCATTCTCCTTGTCTGTAGTGAATTGAACTTCTTTTTTTGTGCGTAGAGATCAAATCAAATGTTATTGGTCACATGGTGTTTAGCCTCTTATAGCAGATGTTATTGCGAGTGTAGCAAAATGCTTGCTCTTCTAGCTCCGACAGGGCAGTAATATCTAACAAGTAATATCTAGCAATTTCAGAACATACCCAATACACACACGGTCACGACACCTACGGAAGGTGGCGCCCTTCCTCGCCCGAGCGGCGCTCGGCGGTCGTAGTCGCCGGCCTACTAGCTGCCATCGATTTGTTTCACGTTCGGTTAGTTAGGCCTAGGTTAGTTGCGCACCTGTTTTGTATTAGTTGTTAGTGGGGAGGGGTATTTAGGCTAGTTAGTTAGGTTTGTTGTTTGTGCGGGATTGTTCGTGTTGTCAGGGTGTGTTTGTCATGAGGTTCTGTATTTTTGGAGTTACGTTATTCGTTTGGGCTGCGTCCCTGGTTACGTTCTTTTAATGGTGGTGCGTTTTTTTTGTACACCTTGCACTCCATACCTTTTGCATATTTTCCGTGTGGATATTTTATTAAATTCATTCACGGAATCATTGTCTCCTGCGCCTGACTCTCTTGAATCCACACGCCACCCATTGTGACACACATCTTTGGAATGGAGTTAAAAATGTATAGATATGTGGACTTTTACATATTTCATTTTAAATGACATTTTAGTCATTTAGCAGACGCTCTTATCCAGAGGGACTTACAGTAGTGAATGCATACATTTCATTTCATGCTGGCGTTGCAACTGAGCCACAGGGAAGGCCTTTCCACTTTTATCTCAACTTTTTTGTATTTTCTTTTACAATGTCATTTGTATTTACCATTTCAAAATGTATGCGTTTACTATGTTGTATTGAGCTAATGTTAATGTCTGATTTTATAGTTGGTGAATATACCTGTAATATATTTTGGAATAAAATTATGTTTTTCAGAGATTATAATGTTCTGTGGTTTAATTAACCTGATTTCACTATGTAACTCTGTTGATAATGTGGTATAATTAATTTGATGTCACTATGTAACTCTATTGGTAATGTGGTATAATTATCCAGATTTCAGTACGTAACTCTATTGATAATGTGGTATAATTAACCTGATTTCACTATGTAACTCTACTGATAATGTGGTATAATTAACCTGATTTCACTATGTAACTCTATTGATAATGTGGTATAATTAACCTGATTTCACTATGTAACTCTATTGATAATATGGTATAATTAACCTGATTTCACTATGTAACTCTATTGATAATGTGGTATAATTAACCTGATTTCACTATGTAACTCTATTGATAATGTAGTATAATTAACCTGATTTTACTATGTAACTCTATTGATAATGTGGTATAATTAACCTGATTTCACTATGTAACTCTACTGATAATGTGGTATAATTAACCTGATTTCACTATGTAACTCTATTGATAATATAGTTTTTCTGAAAGCTTTACTGAGAAACAATGAAAACATTTAAAATGTTCAACCATAGGCTGGGTCAGGGCCCTCCAACCCTGGTCATTGAGAGCTACCCTCCAGTAGGTTTTCAATCCAACCCCAGTTGTAATTAACCTGATTCAGCTTATCAACCAGCTGATTATTAGAATCATTTTCTATTGTGCTAGATGAGGGTTGGAGTGAAAACCAACAGGATGGTAGCTTCCAGTAACAGGGTTAAAGATTCCTGGGTGTTTGTATGAAACTACAGAAACTGTTGTGGTTCTTTATATGTTAAGGGAGGTGATATAAATCACACCCCTTAACATATAAACCACACCCCTTAGCCTCCATGCTCTGTATATGCATGTCTGTCATCCTCTAAAGTCACACCCCTTCACATCTAAGCCACACCCTCAGATAGCTCTGATTGGTTTGCTGGAGCATTTGTCAAACCAAATACAATGACCTCGTGGTCTAAGAGAAGTTTAGGGGAAACATAAAAATAATTTAATCAAATCTAATTAAACTGAATCAATATTTATTCAGCTACATTAACAAATATCAATACACTTACAAATGGAAAACAATGAAGTTTCACACCTACAATTACAAACTAAGACTTTAACAAGAGCAATTTAACCATTATTCCCTGATCTTAACATCATTATCTTAACATCATTATCTAAATCACAATTGTTATTATTATGAAAAGGTTACAGACAAAAGTTAAATCATAAATCATTTGTATGAAAGGGTTTAAAACGTACAAAAATATTCCTCAAAAAATTAAGTAAATCTTGAAAATATCAAAATTATTCTTGTCACACCTTGTCCTCAAGCAATGTTGGTATAGAACTCACTCTATACTGCTATTGATGGATGGTATAGGTCTCACACTCTGCTGGTATTGATGGATGGTATAGGTCCCGTGTGGCTCAGTTGGTAGGGCATGGTGTTTGCAACGCCAGGGTTGTGGGTTCGATTCCCATGGGGACCAGTATGGAAAAAAATTTATGAAATGTATGCATTCACTACTGTAAGTTGCTCTGGATAAGAGCGTCTGCTAAATGACTAAAATGTAAATGTCTCACACTCTGCTGGGATGGATGGTATAGGTCTCACTCTGCTGGTATTGATGGCTGGTACAGGTCTCACACTCTGCTGGTATTGATGGCTGGTACAGGTCTCACTCTGCTGTAATTGATGGCTGGTATAGGTCTCACTCTGCTGGTATTGATCGATGGTATAGGTCTCACTTTGCTGGTATTGATGGATGGTATAGACCTCCCACTCTGAGGGTATTGATGGCTGTGTAGGTACTGAAGTCAGAGTTCTGGGCTTTTGTCTTCCTCTTTGGTCTCCTCTGTCCCTGACGGATATCCAACGAAGCGTAACACAGGTCTCCTTTCTCCTGAAAGAGAGAGAGATAGAGGGTGACCGGGAGACAAAGAAAGATAGAGAGATAGAGGGAAGAGAGATTTTACAATGAATCTGTTAATATTACTGAAATATAATCATACATTATGATCATTTCATGAAAGTCATCATATCATTATGTTTTACTGCTTATTCCTTTAGTTTTTAATGAGTATACTCACCAATGCCTTGAATTGTACTGGGTTACAAATAACATGGACTACAAATGAAAATGGTCCACAGTCAAAGAACTACAAATACCTGTCTGACTGTACCTTCTCTCTTCGCTCACGTCCCCTGGTGGTGGTCTTGTTCAGAGGAACCTGAATCTCAGTTGGAGCTGCAGAGGAAGAGTTATCACCATTAAAACACCAACATTAGTTAACTTTTTTAAGGTATAGAGGGCAGTATTTTAATTTTCGGATGATAAGCATGCCCAGAGTAAACAGCCTAATACTCAGGCCAAGAGTCAAATATTTGTATATTATTAGTAGATTTGGATAGAAACCACTCTGAACTTTCTAAAACTGCTTGAATGATGTCTGTGAGTATAACGGAACTCATATGGCAGGCATAAACCTGAGAAAAATCCAACCAGGAAGTGGGAAATCTGAGAATTGTAGTTCTTCTTTTGAATCCCTATCGAAACTACATTGTCTGTGGGGTCACGTTCCACTTCCTAAGGCTTCCATTGGCTGTCAACAGCCTTTATAAACATGTTTCATCCTTCTCCTGTTACTGGGCAGAAAATAGGAGCTCAGTCAGTGAGTTGACTGCCTGAGGACAAAGGAATTGGTGATGCGCGAGGCCGCCAGCATGCCCCTCCTTCTTTTTCCTCTGTAATGAATACGCTATTGTCCGGTTGGAATATTATCAACGTTTTTTGTTAAAAAGAGCCTTAGGATTGATTGTAAACAACGTTTGACATGTTTCTACAAACGGTAATGGAACTATTTGACTTTTTGTGTCTGGATTTACGCTCGCGCGTTATGCCTTTGGATAGTGATCTGAACGCATGAACAAAACTGAGGTATTGGGACATAAATTGGAGTATTTCGAACAAAAAATAACATTTCTTGTGGAAGTAGGACTCCTGGGAGGGCCTTCTGACGAAGATCAGCAAAGGTAAGAGAATATTTATAATATTAATTCTGAGTTTAGTTGACCCCAGAACTTGGCGGGTATCTGTATAGCCTGCTTTGATGGTTGAGCTATGTACTCAGAATATTGAAAAATGTGCTTTCTCCGTAAAGCTATTTTAAAATCTGACACAGTAGTTGCATTAACCTCTAGGGGACCCCTTCCCGTTCTTATCCCGTTAACGGCAATGATTTTGACAACAGCCAGTGGAAAATCAGAGCACCAAATTCAAAACAGCTAAAATCTCATAATTCCATTTTCTCAGTCAATCAACTTTTTTACACCATTTTAAAGATAAACTTCTCATAAATCCAACCACATTGTCCGATTTCAAAAAGGCTTTACAGCGAAAGCATAAAATTAGATTATGTTAGGAGAGTACATTGACAAAAATAATCACACAGCCATTTACCAAGCAACTAGATGCATCACAAAAACCCAAAACACAGCTAAATGATGCACTAACCTTTGACGATCTTCATCAGATGACACTCCTAGGACATTATGTTACAAAATACATGTATGTTTTGCTCGATAAAGTTCATATTTATATCCAAAAACAGCATTTTACATTGGCGCTTAATGTTGAGAAATGTTTTCCCTCCAAACCTTCCTGTGAATCTGCACAATGAGCATACATATTACAGAAATACTCATCAAAATGTTTGATCAATATAGAAGTGTTATGCACAGAATTATAGATATACTTTTCCTAAATGTAATCGCTTTGTCAGATTTCAAAAAAGTTTCACGGTGAAAGCACAATTTGCAATAATCTGAGTACAGCCCAGAAGACACCAATAACAAGCAAACAGAAACCCGCCATCTTGGAGTCAATAAAACTAAGAAATTACATTATAAATAAAGACTTACCTTTGATTATCTTCATCAGAAGGCACTCCCAGAAACCCCAGCTCCACAATAAATGTTCGATAAAGTTCATATATATGTCCAAATAATCAATTTTGTTCGCGCGTTAGGTTCACTATCCAAATCCACAACGTGCATGCTTACTTAGTCCAGACGAAAAGTCAAAAAAGTTATACTACAGTCTGTAGAAACATGTCAGACGATGTATAGAATCAATCTTTAGGTTGCTTTAATCATATATCTTGAATATAATTCGAAACGGACCTATACGTTCTCTTTAGCAGTGAATATGAACTCAGCTCGCTCCCAAGTCATTGTGCGTGACTGAGCCCATGCCTTATAATGGGACACTTACTTCCTTGTGCTGTAATTCCCCTTCATGTGGTTGACAAGATTTGTTATCTTATTATTGTGATAATGTGGTGACTGTGGTAAAGACATGACGTTTAAATGTTCATGTGTAGAAGTTTATGATGTCAAAGTGACATTCTGTGATTCATCCTAACACTGTTCCTCTGCTACCTGTAGGTGCTGTTTCCTCCAGTCAGTTCATCCTAACACTGTTCCTCTGCTACCTGTAGGTGCTGTTTCCTCCAGTCAGTTCATCCTAACACTGTTCCTCTGTTACCTGTAGGTGCTGTTTCCTCCAGTCAGTTCATCCTAACACTGTTCCTCTGTCCCTGTAGGTGTTGTTTCCTCCAGTCAGTTCATCCTAACACTGTTCCTCTGCTACCTGTAGGTGCTGTTTCCTCCAGTCAGTTCATCCTAACACTGTTCCTCTGCTACCTGTAGGTGCTGTTTCCTCCAGTCAGTTCATCCTAACACTGTTCCTCTGTTACCTGTAGGTGCTGTTTCCTCCAGTCAGTTCATCCTAACACTGTTCCTCTGTCCCTGTAGGTGTTGTTTCCTCCAGTCAGTTCATCCTAACACTGTTTCTCTGCTACCTGTAGGTGCTGTTTCCTCCAGTCAGTTCATCCTAACACTGTTTCTCTGCTACCTGTGGGTGCTGTTTCCTCCAGTCAGTTCATCCTAACACTGTTCCTCTGCTACCTGTAGGTGCTGTTTCCTCCAGTCAGTTCATCCTAACACTGTTCCTCTGCTACCTGTAGGTGCTGTTTCCTCCAGTCAGTTCATCCTAACACTGTTCCTCTGCTACCTGTAGGTGCTGTTTCCTCCAGTCAGTTCATCCTAACACTGTTCCTCTGTCCCTGTAGGTGCTGTTTCCTCCAGACAGTTCATCCTAACACTGTTTCTCTGCTACCTGTAGGTGCTGTTTCCTCCAGTCAGTTCATCCTAACACTGTTTCTCTGCTACCTGTGGGTGCTGTTTCCTCCAGTCAGTTCATCCTAACACTGTTTCTCTGCTACCTGTGGGTGCTGTTTCCTCCAGTCAGTTCATCCTAACACTGTTCCTCTGTTACCTGTAGGTGCTGTTTCCTCCAGTCAGTTCATCCTAACTCTGTTCCTCTGCTACCTGTAGGTGTTGTTTCCTCCAGTCAGTTCATCCTAACACTGTTTCTCTGCTACCTGTAGGTGCTGTTTCCTCCAGTCAGTTCATCATAACACTGTTCCTCTGCTACATGTAGGTGCTGTTTCATCCAGTCAGGATGTGATCTCTGCAGGAGAGGTGGAGCTGAGAGTCAGACCAGGAGACAACATCACTCTCTACTGTGACTGTAACATAACTACTGGAGTATTCACTATGTGGTATAGGAACTGTTCTCAAAAACCAAAATCTTCAGGATTATTATTATTAAATACCAGCCTAATCTTTTTATGCCAGTTATAAACCAAGTGCTTTTCCCTCATTTCACTCAAATATTGAACCGTTCTAATACGTCCTATGATCTACTGATTGAGAACATAGCTGAATCTGACCTGGAATTCTACTACTGTGGTAATCTGACCTGGGACTCTACTACTGTGGTAATCTGAACTGGGACTGTATTACTGTGGTAAACTGACCTGGGACTGTATTACTGTTTTAATCTGACCTGTGACTCTACTACTGTATTAATCTGACCTGGGACTGTACTACTTTGGTAATCTGATCCTTGGATTTTATAATTTTCGTAATCTGACCTGGGACTGTACTACAGTGTTAATCTGACCTGGGACTCTACTACTGTTGTAATTTGACCTGGAACTAATTCTATGGTAATCTTACCTTGGACTCTACTGCTGTGGTAATCAGAACTGGGACTGTACTACTGTGGTAATCTGACCTATGACTGTTCTACTGCGGTTCTTAGACCTGGGACTCTACTACTGTGGTAATCTGACCTGGGGCTGTATTACTGTGGTAATCTGAGCTGGGACACTACTACTGTTGTAATCTGACCTGGGACTATACTACTGTGGTAATCTCACCTGAGACTCTTCTACTGTGGTATTCTGACCTGGGACTCTGTGGTAATCTGACCCTTGGATTTTATTATTGTAGTAATCTGACCTGGGACTGTACTACTGTGGTTATCAGACCTGGGATTCTAATACTGTAGTAATCTGACCTCGGACTGTACTACTGTGGTAATTTGACCTCTGACTGTACTACTGTGGTGATCTGACCAGGGAACCTCCAACAACTGTAGTAATCTGACCTGGGACTCTACTGCTGTGGTTATCTGCCCTGTGACTCTAATGCTGTGGTAATCTGACCTGGGACTCTACTACTGTGGTAATCTGACCTATAATTGTTCTACTGCGGTACTCTGACCTGGGACTTTACTACCGTGGTAAATCTGACCTGGGACTATACTACTGTGGTAATCTCACATTGGGACTATACTACTGTGGTAATCTCACCTGGGAATCTACTAAAATGATAACCCAACCTGTGACTCTACTGCTGTGCATATCTGACCTGGAGCTCTACTGCTGTGGTAATCTGACCTGGGACTCTACTGCTGTGGTAATCTGACCTGGGACTGTACTAATGTGGTATTCTGACCTGGGACTCTACTGCTGTGGTAATCTGACCTGGGAATCTACTACGATGATAATCTGACCTGGGTCTCTACTGCTGTGGTAATCTGACCTGGGACTCTACTACTGTGGTAATCTGACCTGGGAATCTACTACGATGATATACTGACCTCGGACTCTTCTGCTGTGGTAATCTGACCTCGGACTCTACTACTGTGATAATCTGACCTGGGATTATAATACTGTAGTAATTTGACCTGGGACTGTACTACAGTGTTAATCTGACCTGGGACTCTACTACTGTTGTAATTTGACCTGGGACTCTAATTCTATGGTAATCTTACCTGGGACTGTACTACAGTGGTATTCTGACCTGAGAATCTACTACTGTGGTAATCTGACCTGGGACTCTACTACTATGGTAATCTGACCTGGGACTGTATTACTGTGTTAATCTGACCGGGGACTCTAGTACTGTGTTAATCTGACCTGGGATTGTAGTACTGTGGTTTTCTGACCTGAGACTCAACTGCTGTGGTAATCTGACCTGGGACTGCACTACTGTGGTAATCAGACCTGGGATTCTAATACTGTAGTAATATGACCTGGGACTGTACTACTGTGGTAATCTGACCTCAGACTTTACTACTGTGATAATCTGACCTCGGACTATACTACAGTGGTAATCTGATCTGTGACTTTAATACTGTGGTAATCTGACCTGGGACTCTACTTCTGTGGTAATCTGACCTTGTACTATACTACTGTAGTAAGCTCATCTGGGACTCTACTACTGTGGTAAACTGACCTCGGACAGTATTACTGTGGTAATCTGAACTGTGACTCTACTACAATGATAATCTGACCTGGGACACTACTGCTGTGGTAATTTCACCTGTGACTCTACTACTGTGTTAATCTTACCTGGGGCTGTATTACTGTGGTAATCTGACCTGGGACTCTACTACTGTGGTAATCTGACCTGGGAATCTACTAAAATGATAATCTGACCTGGGAATCTACTGCTGTGCTTATCTGACCTGGGACTTAAGTGCTTTGGTAATCTGACCCTTGGACTGTATTACTGTAGAAATCTGACTTGGGACTGTACTACTGTGGTAATCAGACCTGGAATACTAATACTGTAGTAATATGACCTGGGACTGTACTACTGTGGTAAACTGACCTTGGACAATACTACTGTGGTAATCTGACTTGGGAATCTTCAACGATGATAATCTGACCTGGGACTCTACTTCTGTGGTAATCTCACCTGGGACTCTACTACTTTGGTAATCTGACCTTGGACTGTATTACTGTGGCAATCTGACATGGGACACTACTACTGTGGTAATCTGACCTGGGACTGTAACACTATAGTAATCTGATCTGGGACTGTACTACTGTGGTAATCTAACCTGGGACTCTACTACTGTGGTTTCTGACCTGAGACTCTACTACTGTGGTATTCTGACCTGGCACTATACTACTGTGGTAATTTCACCTGGGACTCTACTACTGTGGTAATCTGACCTGGCACTGTATTACTGTGGTAATCTGACCTGGGACTGTATTACTGTGGTAATCTGACCTGGGATTTTACTACTGTGGTAATCTGACCTGGGACTCGTACACTGTAGTAATCTGACCTGGGACTGTACTACTGTGGTATTCTAACCTGGAAATCTACTAAAATGATCATCTGTTCTGGGACTCTACAGCGGTGCACATCTGACCTGGGACTCTACAGCAGTGCATATCTGACCTGGGACTCTACTACTGTGGTAATCTGACCTGGTACTGTACTACTGAGGTAATCTGACAAGGGACTGTACTACTGTTGTAATCTGACCTAGGACTCTACTACTGTGGTAATGTGAACTGGGACTCTACTACTGTGGTAATCTGACCTGGGAGTCGACTACTGTGGTAATCCGACCTGGGACTCTACCACTTTAGCAATCTGACCTGAGACTGTACTACTGTGGTAAACTAACCCGCGACTGTACCACTGTGTTATTCTGACCTGAGACTCTACTACTGCGATAATCTGACCTGGGACTATACTACTATGGTAATCTGACCTGGGACTGTACTTCTGTGGTAATCTGACCTGGGACTGTACCACTGTGGTAATCTGACCTGGGACTGTACCACTGTGGTAATCTGACCTGGGAATCTACTACTGTGGTCATCTGACCTGGAACTCCACGACTGTGGTAATCTGACCTGGAAATCAACTAAAATGATAATCTGACCTGGGACTCCACACCTGTGCTTATCTGACCTGGGACTTTACTACTATGGTAATCTGAAATTTGGACTGTATTACTGTAGTAATCTGACCTGGGACTGTAGTACTGTTGTAATCTGACCTGGGACTGTACCATTGTGGTAATCTAACCTGGGAATCTACTACTGTGGTCATCTGACCTGGTACTCCACTGCTGTGGTAATCTGACCTGGAAATCAACTAAAATGATAATCTGACCTGGGACTCCACACCTGTGCTTATCTGACCTGGGACTTTACTACTATGGTAATCTGAAATTTGGACTGTATTACTGTAGTAATCTGACCTGGGACTGTAGTACTGTTGTAATCTGACCCGTGGACTGTGCTACTGTTGTAGTCTGACCTGGGACTCTACTACTGTGATAATCTGACCTGTGACTTTAATACTGTGGTAATCTGACCTGGGACTGTATTACTGTTATAATCATAACTGGGACTCTGACACTGTATTAATCTCTCCTGGGACTGTACTGTTGTGGTAATCAAACCTGGGACTGTACTACTGTGGTATTCTGACCTGGGAATCTACTAAAATGATAATCTGATCGGGGACTCTACTACTGTGCATATCTGACCTGGGACTGTTCTACTGTGGTAATCTGACCTGTGACTGTTCTACTGTGGAAATCTGACCCGGGACTGTACTACTGTGGTAATATGACCTGGGGACTCTAATACTGTGTTAATCTGAACTGGGACTCTACTACTGTGGAAATCTGACCTGGGACTCTAGTACTGTGGTAATCTGTCCTCGGACTCTACTTCTGTGGTAATCTGACTTCGCAATTTACAACTTTGGTAATGTGACCTAGGAACTGTATGCTACTGTGGTAATCTCACATGGGACTGTACTGCTGTGGTAATATGACCTGGGAATGTACTACTGTGATAATTTGACCTGGGACTCTACGACTGTGGTAATCTGACCAGGGACTGTACTACTGTGGTAATCTGACCTAGGACTATTCCAATGTGGTAATCTGACCCGGGACTGTACTACGGTGGTAATCTGACCTGGGACTGTTCTACTGTGGTAATCTGACCCGAGACTGTACTACTGTGGTAATCTGACAAGGGACTGTACTACTGTTGTAATCTGACCTGGGACTCTACTGCTGTGGTAATCTGACCTGGGACTCTACTACTGTGTTAATGTGAACTGGGAATCTACTACTGTGGTAATCTGACCTGGGACTTGACTACTGTGGTAATCTGACCGGGGACTCTACCACTGTAGCAATCTGACCTGAGACTGTACTGCTGTGGTAAACTAATCCGTGACTGTACTACTGTGGTATTCTGACCTGAGACTCTACTACTGTTGTAATCTGACCTGGGACTCTACTGCTGTGGTAATTTGACATGGAACTGTACTACTGTGGTAATCTGAACTGTGACTGTGCTACTGTGGTAATCTGACCTGGGACTGTGCTACCGTGGTAATCTGACCTGGGATTCTAATACTGTAGTAATCTGACCTGGGACTGTACTACTGTGGTAATCTCACCTGGGACTGTACTGCTGTGGTAATATGACCTGGGACTGTACTGCTGTAGTAATTTGACCTGGGACTACGACTGTGGTAATCTGACCTGGGACTATGCTACTGTGGTAATCTCACATGGGACTCTACTACTGTGGTAATCTGACCTGGGACTGTACTACTGTGGTAATCTAATCTGGGACTGTACTACTGTGGTATTCTGACCTGGGACTATGCTACTGTGGTAATCTGATCTGGGACTCTACTACTCTGATAATCTGACCTGTGACTCTTCTACTGTGGTAATCTGATCTGGGACTCTACTACTGTTATAATCTGACCTGGGACTCTACTATTGTGGAAATCTGACCTGGGAATCACCTAAAATGATAATCTGACCTGGGACTCTACTGCTGTGCTTATCTGACCTGGGACTGTAAAACTGTGGTAATCTGACCTGGAATTCTAATACTGTGGTAATCTGAACTTGGACTGTACTACTGTGGTAATCTGACATGGGACTGTACTAATGTGGTAATCTGACCTGGGACTACTACTGTGGTAATCTGACCTAGGAGTATGCTACTGTGGTAATCTTACATGGGACTGTACTGCTGTGGTAATATGACCTGGGACTGTACTGCTGTGGTAATTTGACCTGGGACTACTACTGTGGTAATCAGACCTGGGATTCTAATACTGTAGTAATCTGACCTGGGACTGTACTACTGTGTTAATCTGGACTGGGACTGTACGACTTGTGGTAATCTGACCTCGAACTGTACTACTGTGGTCATCAGACCTGGGTTTCTAATACTGTAGTAATCTGACCTGGGACTGTACTACTGTGGTAAACGGACCTCGGACTGTACGACTGTGGTAAAATGACCTCAAACTGCACAACTGTGGTAATCTGACCTGGGAATCTACTGCTGTGGTTATCTGACCTTGGACTGTATTACTGTGGTAATCTGACCTGGAACTCTACTACTGTGGTAATCTGACCTGGGACTGTTCTACTAAGGTAATCTGTCCTGTGACTGTACTACTGCAGTAATCTGACCTGGGACTCTACTACTGTGTTAAACTGACCTGGGACTGTACGACTGTGGTAATCTGACCTCGAACTGTACTACTGTGGTAATCAGACCTGGGAATCTAATACTGTAGTAATCTGACCTGGGACTGTACTACTGTGGTAATATGACCTCGAACTGCACTACTGTGATAATCTGACCAGGGAACCTCCAACAACTGTGGTAATCTGACCTGGGACTCTACTGCTGTTGTAATCTGACCTGGGACTCTACTGCTGTGGTAATCTGACTTGGGACTGTACTACTGTGGTAATCTGACCTGGGACTGTACTACTGTGGTAATCTGTCCTGTGACTGTACTACTGTGGTAATCTGACCTGGGACTCTACTACTGTGTTAATCTGACCTGGGACTGTACTACTGTTGAAATCTGACCTGGGAATCTAATACTATGATAATCTGACCTGGGACTCTACTGCTGTTGTAATGTAACCTGGGACTCTAATAAAGTGGTAATCTGACCTGGGTCTGTATTACTGTGGTAATCAGACCTGGGATTCTAATACTGTAGTAATCTGAACTGGGACTGTACGACTGTGATAAACTGACCTCGGACTGTACTGCTGTGGTAATCTGACCAGGGACTCTACTTCTGTGGTAATCTGACCTGGGACTGTACTACTAAGGTAATATGTCCTGTGACTGTACTACTGTGGTAATCTGACCTCAGACTGTACTACTTTGGTAATCTGACCAGGGAACCTCCAACAACTGTAGTAATCTGACCTGGGACTCTACTGCTGTGGTAATCTGACCTGGGACTCTACTACTGTGGTAATCTGTCCTGTGACTGTACTACTGTGGTAATCTGACCTGGGACTCTACTACTGTGTTAAACTGACCTGGGACTGTACTACTGTGGAAATCTGACCTGGGAATCTACTACAATGAAAATCTGACCTGGGACACTACTGCTGTGGTAATGTGACCTGGGATTCTACTAAAGTGGTAATCTGACCTGGGACTGTATTACTGTGGTAATCAGACCTGGGATTCTAATTCTGTTGTAATCTGTCCTGTGACTGTACTACTGTGGTAATCTGACCTGGGACTCTACTACTGTGTTAAACTGACCTGGGACTGTACTACTGTGTTATTCTGACCTGGGAATCTACTATGATGATAATCTGACCTGGACTGTATTACTGTGGTAATCAGACCTGGGATTCTAATTCTGTGGTAATCTGACCTGGGACTGTTCTACTAAGGTAATATGTCCTGTCATGACGTTGGCCTCTTTGAGTACAGGGAGGACAGTTGACCCCCTCCCCCCATTGCACCATCCCCCAACCTACTTCCCCCCACCCAGGCCCTGTGTGAAAGGGTTGTAAAATTCCAGAGGAGAATCATACAACCACATGGCCCAGTTGAGACACAGAGGGGTCCCATAGAGAGACACAGGAAATTCTTCCAACTCACAGAATTGGGGAACCGAATGATATTTGTGTTCTGGAGAAGGTATGGAAGATTGGTGAAGAATCCAGCTACGAACTGGTCCGCTTGGTACAATTTTGTGATACTCAGAAGAGACAATATAGCCATATTACCATAAAACGGTTTATATAATAGCCTCAGCCTTGAGACTTTCATACAGATGGTTGTATAGAATGTATTAATAAGGATAAAGCTATTTGTAATACATTGAGATGCTATGTACTGATGTTAATGTGATAGAATTATATTTCTGTACCAAGCTTAACTCCGTCATCGGCACGCCCCCAGGGACACAGACAGGACCAGGCGTCATTTGACAAGCCTGTTCTATGGTCACTATAAAACATACCCTGATTTACATTTCTTCAAGACCCGGCCTCCACTCCATTGCGGGTTGGCCAATAGGTTTGACCATCCAAGTACTCTACTGAAAGTGAACTATACCACGTGGTTAACTTGTAGACTATTGATACCGACAGAATAAGAACAAGTCTTTGATATTAATTATTAGTATGCAGCTAAGTAAATTATATCATTGAACGCGAAGACCAACGAAACATCCATTCTATGACGACATTAATGAATGTCGCTTTGAAAGATCCATTCTAACAGATGGAGAGAGAGAGAGAGAGAGAGAGAGAGAGAGAGAGAGAGAGAGAGAGAACTCTCCAACGGAACGATGCTCCAACAAGGATCCCGACGACACACTGAGCGTAAATATATATTGATTGCAATTGTTCTCGAATGAGTGAGCGTTCATGTGAAATTGATTAGCATGTCAATTGTTAATATTAATGAACTCTGTAGGGTCTTCTACCTGGGACTGTACTACTGTGGTAATCTGACCAGGGAACCTCCAACAACTGTAGTAATCTGACCTGGGACTCTACTGCTGTGGTAATCTGACATGGGACTCTACTACTGTGGTAATCTGTCCTGTGACTCTACTACTGTGGTAATCTGTCCTGTGACTGTACTACTGTGGTAATCTGACCTGGGACTCTACTACTGTGGTAATCTGACCTGGGACTCTACTACTGTGGTAATCTGTCCTGTGACTGTACAACTGTGGAAATCTGACCTGGGAATCTACTACAATGATAATCTGACCTCGGACACTACTGCTGTGGTAATGTGACCTGGGATTCTATTAAAGTGGTAATCTGTCCTGGGACTGTACTACTGTGGTAATCTGTCCTGGGACTGTACTACTGTGGTAATCTGACCTGGGACTCTACTACTGTCTTAAACTGACCTGGGACTGTACTACTGTGTTATTCTGACATGGGAATCTACTACGATGATAATCTGACCTGGGACTCTACTGGTGTGGTAATCTGTCCTGGGACTGTATTACTGTGGTAATCTGACCTGGGACTCTAACACTGTAGTAATCTGACCTGGGACTCTACTACTTTGCAGAGCAGACCGGTAACTGTTCTACTGTGGTAATCTGTTTTGGGACTCTACAACTGTGGTAATCTGACCTGGGACTGTAGTACTGTGATAATCTGACCTGTGACTGTACTACTGTGGTTATCTGACCTGAGAGGGTTCCACTGTGGTAATCTGACCTGGGACTGTATTACTGTGGTAATCTGACCTTGGACTGTTTTACTGTGGTAATCTGACCTGTGACTCTAATACTGTAGTAATCTGACCTCGGACTGTACTACTGTGGTAATCTAACCTGGGACTGTAAAACTGTAGTAATCTGACATGGTACTGTGTTACTGTGGTAATCTAAACTGGGACTGGTGTACTGTGGTTATCTGACCTGGGACTCTATTTCTGTGGTTATCTGACCTGGGACTCTACTACTTTGGTAAATTGACCCGGGACTCTACTACTGTGGTAATCTGCCCTGTGACTGTTCTACTGTGGTAATCTGATCCGGGACTGTACTACTGTGGTTATCTGACCTGAGACAGTTCCACTGTGGTAATCTGACCTGGCACTGTGTTACTGTGGTAATCTGACCTTGGACTTTTTTATTGTGGTAATCTGACCTGGGACTGTACTACTGTGGTAATCTAAAACTGGGACTGTACTACTGTAGTAATCTGACCTGGGACTCTACTACTTTGGTAAATTGACCCGGGACTCTACTACTGTGGTAATCTGACCTGTGACTGTTCTACTGTGGTAATCTGATCCGGGACTGTACTACTGTGGTTATCTGACCTGGGACAGTTCCACTGTGGTAATCTGACCTGGCACTGTGTTACTGTGGTAATCTGACCTTGGACTTTTTTATTGTGGTAATCTGACCTGGGACTGTACTACTGTGGTAATCTAAAACTGGGACTGTACTACTGAAGAAATCTGACCTGGGACTCTGCTACTGTGGTAATCTGACCTGGGACTCTACTACTGTGGTAATCTGTCCTGTGACTGTACTACTGTGGAAATCTGACCTGGGAATCTCCTACAATGATAATCTGACCTCGGACAGTACTGCTGTGGTAATGTGACCTGGGATTCTATTAAAGTGGTAATCTGTCCTGGGACTGTACTACTGTGGTAATCTGTCCTGGGACTGTACTACTGTGGTAATCTGACCTGGGACTCTACTACTGTGTTAAACTGACCTGGGACTGTACTACTGTGTTATTCTGACATGGGAATCTACTACGATGATAATCTGACCTGGGACTCTACTGCTGTGGTAATCTGTCCTGGGACTGTATTACTGTGGTAATCTGACCATGACTCTACTACTGTGGTAATCTGACCTGGGACTCTAACACTGTAGTAATCTGACCTGGGACTCTACTACTTTGCAGAGCAGACCGGTAACTGTTCTACTGTGGTAATCTGTTTTGGGACTCTACAACTGTGGTAATCTGACCTGGGACTGTAGTACTGTGATAATCTGACCTGTGACTGTACTACTGTGGTTATCTGACCTGAGAGGGTTCCACTGTGGTAATCTGACCTGGGACTGTATTACTGTGGTAATCTGACCTTGGACTGTTTTACTGTGGTAATCTGACCTGGGACTCTAATACTGTAGTAATCTGACCTCGGACTGTACTACTGTGGTAATCTAACCTGGGACTAAAACTTTAGTAATCTGACATGGTACTGTGTTACTGTGGTAATCTAAGCTGGGACTGGTGTACTGTGGTAATCTGACCTGGGACTCTACTACTTTGGTAAATTGACCCGGGACTCTACTACTGTGGTAATCTGACCTGTGACTGTTCTACTGTGGTAATCTGATCCGGGACTGTACTACTGTGGTTATCTGACCTGGGACAGTTCCACTGTGGTAATCTGACCTGGGACTGTGGTACTGTGGTAATCTGACCTTGGACTTTTTTATTGTGTTAATCTGACCTGGGACTGTACTACTCTGGTAATCTAAAACTGGGAAAGTACTACTGTAGTAATCTGAGGCGGGACTCTGCTACTGTGGTAATCTGACCTTGGACTGTACTACTGCGGTAATCTGACCTGGGACTCTAATACTGTGTTAAACTGACCTGTGACTGTGGAAATCTGACCTGGGAATCTACTACAATGATAATCTGACCTCGGACACTACTGCTGTGGTAATATCACCTGGGACTCTACTACTGAGGTAATCTCACCTGGGACTATACTACTGTGGTAATCTCACCTGGGACTCTACTACTGTTGTAATCTGACCTGGGACTCTTTTACTGTGGTAATCTGACCTGGGACTCTAATTCTGTGGTAATCTAAACTGGGACTGGTCTTCTGTGGTAATCTTACCTGGGACTCTACTACTGTGGTAATCTGACCTGTGACTCTAATACTGAAGTAATCTGACCTGGGACTGTACAACTGGTAATCTAACCTGGGATTCTACCACTGTGGTAATCTGACCTTGGACTGTATTACTGTGGTAATCTGACCTTGGACTGTGCTACTGTGGTAATCTGACCTGGGACTCTACTACTGTGGTAATCTGACCTGTGACTCTAATACTGAAATAATCTGACCTGGGACATTACAACTGTGGTAATCTAACCTGGGATTCTACTACAGTGGTAATCTGAAACTTGGACTGTATTACTGTAGTAATCTGACCTGGGACTGTACTACTGTGGTAATCTGTCCTGTGACTGTACTACTGTGGTAATCTGACTTGGGACTCTACTACTGTTGAAATCTGACCTGGGATCAAATACTATGATATTCTGACCTGGGACTCTACTGCTGTGGTAATGTGAACTTGGACTCTACTAAAGTGGTAATCTGACCTGGGACTGTATTATTGTGGTAATCAGACCTGTGATTCTAATTCTGTGGTAATCTGACCTGGGACTGTACTACTAAGGTAATATGTCCTGTGACTGTATTACTGTGGCAATCTGACCTGGGACTGTACTACTGTGGTAATATGACCTCAGACTGTACTACTTTGGTAATCTGACCAGGGAACCTCCAACAACTGTAGTAATCTGACCTGGGACTGTGTTACTGTGGTAATCTGACCTTGGACTTTTTTATTGTGGTAATCTGACCTGGGACTGTACTACTGTGGTAATCTAAAACTGGGACTGTACTACTGAAGTAATCTGACCTGGGACTCTGCTACTGTGGTATTCTGACCTGGGACTCTACTACTGTGGTAATCTGACCTGGCACTCTACTACTGTGGTAATCTGAACTGGGACTGGTCTTCTGTGGTAATCTGACCTGGGACTGTAGTACTGTGATAATCTGACCTGTGACTGTACTACTGTGGTTATCTGACCTGAGAGGGTTCCACTGTGGTAATCTGACCTGGGACTGTATTACTGTGGTAATCTGACCTTGGACTGTTTTACTGTGGTAATCTGACCTGGGACTCTAATACTGTAGTAATCTGACCTCGGACTGTACTACTGTGGTAATCTAACCTGGGACTAAAACTTTAGTAATCTGACATGGTACTGTGTTACTGTGGTAATCTAAACTGGGACTGGTGTACTGTGGTAATCTGACCTGGGACTCTACTACTTTGGTAAATTGACCCGGGACTCTACTACTGTGGTAATCTGACCTGTGACTGTTCTACTGTGGTAATCTGATCCGGGACTGTACTACTGTGGTTATCTGACCTGGGACAGTTCCACTGTGGTAATCTGACCTGGGACTGTGGTACTGTGGTAATCTGACCTTGGACTTTTTTATTGTGTTAATCTGACCTGGGACTGTACTACTCTGGTAATCTAAAACTGGGAAAGTACTACTGTAGTAATCTGAGGCGGGACTCTGCTACTGTGGTAATCTGACCTTGGACTGTACTACTGCGGTAATCTGACCTGGGACTCTAATACTGTGTTAAACTGACCTGTGACTGTGGAAATCTGACCTGGGAATCTACTACAATGATAATCTGACCTCGGACACTACTGCTGTGGTAATATCACCTGGGACTCTACTACTGAGGTAATCTCACCTGGGACTATACTACTGTGGTAATCTCACCTGGGACTCTACTACTGTTGTAATCTGACCTGGGACTCTTTTACTGTGGTAATCTGACCTGGGACTCTAATTCTGTGGTAATCTAAACTGGGACTGGTCTTCTGTGGTAATCTTACCTGGGACTCTACTACTGTGGTAATCTGACCTGTGACTCTAATACTGAAGTAATCTGACCTGGGACTGTACAACTGGTAATCTAACCTGGGATTCTACCACTGTGGTAATCTGACCTTGGACTGTATTACTGTGGTAATCTGACCTTGGACTGTGCTACTGTGGTAATCTGACCTGGGACTCTACTACTGTGGTAATCTGACCTGTGACTCTAATACTGAAATAATCTGACCTGGGACATTACAACTGTGGTAATCTAACCTGGGATTCTACTACAGTGGTAATCTGAAACTTGGACTGTATTACTGTAGTAATCTGACCTGGGACTGTACTACTGTGGTAATCTGTCCTGTGACTGTACTACTGTGGTAATCTGACTTGGGACTCTACTACTGTTGAAATCTGACCTGGGATCAAATACTATGATATTCTGACCTGGGACTCTACTGCTGTGGTAATGTGAACTTGGACTCTACTAAAGTGGTAATCTGACCTGGGACTGTATTATTGTGGTAATCAGACCTGTGATTCTAATTCTGTGGTAATCTGACCTGGGACTGTACTACTAAGGTAATATGTCCTGTGACTGTATTACTGTGGCAATCTGACCTGGGACTGTACTACTGTGGTAATATGACCTCAGACTGTACTACTTTGGTAATCTGACCAGGGAACCTCCAACAACTGTAGTAATCTGACCTGGGACTGTGTTACTGTGGTAATCTGACCTTGGACTTTTTTATTGTGGTAATCTGACCTGGGACTGTACTACTGTGGTAATCTAAAACTGGGACTGTACTACTGAAGTAATCTGACCTGGGACTCTGCTACTGTGGTATTCTGACCTGGGACTCTACTACTGTGGTAATCTGACCTGGCACTCTACTACTGTGGTAATCTGAACTGGGACTGGTCTTCTGTGGTAATCTGACCTGGGACTCTACTACTGTGGTAATCTGACCTGTGACTCTAATACTGAGGTAATCTGACCTGTGATTCTTCTACAACTGTGGTAATCTAACCTGGGATTCTACCACTGTGGTAATCTGACCTTGGACTGTATTACTGTGGTAATCTCACCTTGGACTGTGCTACTGTGGTAATCTGACCTGGGACTCTACTACTTTGGTAATCTGACCTGTGACTCTAATTCTGAAGTAATCTGACCTGGGACTGTACAACTGTGGTAATCTAAGCTGGGAATCTACTACTGTGGTAAATTGAAACTTGGACTGTATTACTGTAGTAATCTGACCTGGGACTGTACTACTGTGGTAATCTGACTTGGGACTGTACTACTGTGGTAATCAGTCCTGTGACTGTACTACTGTGGAAATCTGACCTGGGACTGTACTACTGTTGAAATCTGACCTGGGATCTAATACTATGATCATCTGACCTGGGACTCTACTGCTGTGGTAATGTGACCTGGGACTGTATTACTGTGGTAATCAGACATGGGATTCTAATTCTGTGGTAATCTGACCTGGGACTGTACTACTAAGGTAATATGTCCAGTGACTGTTGTCGTGTCTTTGGGGTACCATTAAACTCTTGGGGCTAGGTGGGACGCTAGCGTGCCACCCGTGGTGCACTCCATCAACAGCAGGTGCATTTCAAGAGCGGCAAATTTGAATCCAAATAAATGTCAAAATTCAAATTTTTCAAAAATACAACTATGTTACACCATTTGAAAGATAAACATCTCCTTAATCTAACCACGTTTTACGATTTCAAAAAGGTTTTACGGCGAAAGCATAAATTTAGAGTATGTTAGGACAGTACATTTACAAGAGTTGTGTGTAATGTTTTGTCAAGTCAAAGACAGGGTCACCAAAACCATAAAACCAGCTAAAATGATACACTAACCTTTTACAATCTCCATCAGATGACACTCCTAGGACATTATGTTAGACAATGCATGCATTTTTAGTTCTATCAAGTTGATATTTATATACAAAAACAGCGTTTTACTATGGCATTGATGTTGAGGAAATCGTTTCCCTCCAATAACCGGCAGTCAAGTCAGCGTCACAAATTAAATAATTAAAATTAGAAAACATTGGTAAAATATTATATTGTCATTTAAAGAATTATAGATTTACATCTTTTGAACGCAATCAACTTGCCAGATTTAAAAATAACCTTACTGGGAAATCACACTTTGCAATAATCTGAGCACTGTGCCCAGAAAAATACGCGTTGCGATACAGACTAGACGTCATGTTGGGGAGATCTAAAATCGAAAATACTATGTAAATAATCCATTACCTTTGATTCTCTTCATCAGATGTCACTTCCAGGTATCACAGGTCCATAACGAATGTAGTTTTGTTCAAAAAAGCTCATCATTTATGTCCAAAAATCTCCGTCTCGTTAGCACATGATGTAAGCCAGCCGGACTTCTCGTCATGAACGAGGGGAAAAAATATATTTCCGTTCGTTCAAACATGTCAAACGTTGTATAGCATAAATCATTAGGGCCTTTTTTAACCAGAACATGAATAATATTCAAGGTGGACGAATGCATAGTCTTTTATAACGTATTGGAACGAGGGTACCCAACATGAAGTAGCGCGCCAGGTGTCTAATGGGACATCACCGTTCCATGGCTCTTGTTCGGTCAGATCTCCCTCCAGAAGACTCAAAACACTTTGTAAAGGCTGGTGACATCTAGTGGAAGCAATAGGAAGTGCCAAAATATTCCTAAACCCCTGTGTTTTTCAATGGGATAGGTTTAAAGTCAATACAACACATCAGGTATCCACTTCCTGTCAGAAAATGTCTCAGGGTTTTGCCTGCCAAATGAGTTCTGTTATACTCACAGACACCATTCAAACAGTTTTGGAAACTTTAGAGTGTTTTCTATCCATATATAATAAGTATATGCATATTCTAGTTACTGGGTAGGATTAGTAACCAGATTAAATCGGGTACATTTTTTTTATCCAGACGTGCAAATGCTGCCCCCTAGACCCAACAGGTTAAGTTCTTCCCGTAGTGGGACTTCTGGAGAACCTTGGTCTATGTTTTGATCGTCCTTCAACCCTTTGCTACCTTTGTGCTCTGACACTTTTTGTGGGTTGGGTGCAGGAACGAAGCGAACAGGTCAATTGTAGCGGTAGTCATGTTGATGGCTACGTACTTTACAGTTATTTCGACCGCGGAGGTTATTGGAATCATGGTTTCGTGGTAGAAACTGTTGTTGTGCATCATCTCTCGACGCTCCAATACCTGATAATGTACCCTCTAACTGGAGTGAGTGCTCCTGGTCAAACTTCAAAACCGAGTGGTCAGGGCTCTTAGCGTTGTGAACTTTTGATGCCTCAAAAGCTGTGCTTGCAAGCTCTCTGAGTTGTAAGATAGGCAAGCCAACGTGGTCGGCAGGGCCCAAGTAGGTAATGAAGGTGGGATACATGTTCGACAGAAACATTTGTTTGAATGGTAACAGCTCTTCCATTCCTGTTTCAGTGAGTAGGCCAAAGTAAGCTGAACGAAGCCTATGATAGTAAGCTTGTGGGTGTTCGTTCCGAGCTTGTTTGACGGTGTTAGCCAGTGAGCTATCGTGTTTGCGAGTCGCAGAACCATTGAATTCTAATTTCAAAGCTGTAGCAAGTTTAGCATAGTCATTTAGCACGTGTTGCTGTTGTAGACGAATGAACCTCGTCACGTGTCTATTCGACGTTCGCTTCAACAGGTAAACCCTGTCAGAACCCGTAGCATTCGGGTAGCCACGCAACGCGTCCTCTATGTCAGCTAGGAACGTCTCAGTATTGTTTGGCTGACCTGGAACGGGGTCAAAGGTGGGGAAATTCTTCACGAGTTTGTCAAGGTATTCCGCGCCAAGCAGGCGGAGAGGGTTGGCTTCATCCTGTGGAGAAATTGGGGCCGAAAGGCCAAGAGAAGAAGCCAAGCCTTGTTGTTGTTGACCAAGAGGCGGCATATTACTCAGTGCCGAAGGGCCAAGAGGAGAAGACTGAGGGACACATGAGGTAGGCAAGGTCTGAAACCTATTGTTTTCACTCCTGTGAGTACAGGGCTCCGGTTGCTTGGATGGGTAGTCGCGCTGTAGAGCGTGACCATTCTGGATTTCCTCCAGATGCTACCTAAGGGTGGAATTCTGCTGCATTGCAGAGTCCACTTGAGCGCTTAGAGTACCGATTTTGGACACGTGAATGTCACACCTGCTCCTTTCGGTCTCAAACTTATCTGTCATGGTTTGCAGATAGAGGTCTTGAGTACGGAGCGAGAGATTCAGTGATGAGATTTCCTCTGCTTGCTTAGAAATCAATATTTCCATCCTCATCACCTGAATTCTCTCATCATTCATTTGGTCAGCGACTTCAATAAGTTCTGCTGATTTATCATCCAACTTTGTCACTGTGTTCATTAACTGATCGTCTTTGCTCTGCAGCGCTTTGAGGAGAACCGTGTTATTTTGAGTAACATTCAACAAAACAGCATGCATGTTGTCAAGTTGAGCGCTCCTGTTTGTAGATAACTCTTCAGATTTATCTAGTTTGGCGTGGACATCATCGTATTTAGTTTTGGCTAAATCGAGTTGTTCCTGTAGCATATGATTTTGTTCCTGTAGAAAACGATTTTGTTGAAGAGCTTGTGCTTGTTCATCGTCGTACGTTGTTGCAATTACATTTAATTGTTCAATTTTCGAACGCAGTTCCATAGCTAGCAGAATTTTTCCCTTTTCTGCATTTGTCATTGGTTTCCCGGTTCTCTCCACCTGTCCCTTTATGTCTACCGTTACCTGCTCGTGCTTCAGCTGTGCACTGCGGTATTGGACAGATGCCAATCTCCGATGGCAAGACATCAGAGCTAGACTGGAGAGAACCTTTACGAGGCCTGCGCCCGATGGTTGGTTTTGGAAAGCATTGTTGTCTGCTTTTCCACTAATGGCATAATTAGGGTTGTTATCGCTGCTGAGGTCAGAGATCAATCCATTTACGGGTGGAGGTTCACTAATTAGCGGGCGAGTGGGGACCACTCCCTCTGATAGCTTGCACATTATTAGAATATTTGAAAGAAAAAATGTTTTTCCTAATTTTCCAAAATTTGGTTTTGGAATGTGGGGAGCTGCAAAGACGATTTTAATATATTTATAGACGTTAATGAACCATCAGTACTGTACAGTACTGTGGAAGTTGGACGTGAATGAATTTGCAAAAGCAAATTGAATTAATCAATGCCAATGATTAGTCCTACCTGGGTAGGCTATCTGGGTATTAAACTTGAATTACCTGAGAGGTTGCTTCATCCAGGTTAATATGCAAAGTTTAAGTTGTCTCATTTAATTGGAAGAACGTAGAAAGGTATGTTCGACAATTTAACTTTATTAAATTGAATGAGACGATAATCCATACAATCTCCATTGATTGGATATCATAAGTGTAAACCGTAGGTCAAATGTTGGGACCCTTCACCACTAGGGTACGCTCCTCCTGGGGCTGAAGCCACATGGGATTCACTCCCGTCAGTAATGGGTTTTAAAGCAGATTTTACTGATGAATCTATTTATGATAAATCAAACCTGTATAGGCTATCTGGGAATTAACTTTGAATTACCTAAGAGGTTGCTTCATCAAGGTTAACCTGTTATGGTTAGGGGGCAGTATTTGCACGGCTGGATAAAAAACGTACCCGATTTAATCTGGTTACTACTCCTGCCCAGTAACTAGAATATGCATATAATTATTGGCTTTGGATAGAAAACACCCTAAAGTTTCTAAAACTGTTTGAATGGTGTCTGTGAGTATAACAGAACTCATATGGCAGGTAAAAACCTGAGAAGATTTCATGCAGGAAGTGGCCTGTCTGAAAAGGTGTCGTTCTTCTTGTCTCTGTTTATTGAAGAGTGAGGATCTTAGCTGTCCCGTGACACTTCCTAAGGCTGCAATAGGCTCTCAGAAGGCGGCAAAATGCTGAATCGTGGCTTTGCAGGCTCTGGCTGAAAAAAAGTAGCGCATTTGGGTAGTGGCTGGTTACAGTACTGTGAGACTCAGGCTCGTGCCCGCGTCGACCGAAAGCTTTGTTTTCTTTCCTCTGTTTAGCTAAATGGACATTCCCGGTCGGAGTATGATCGCTTTTTTACGAGAAAATGGCATACAAATGGATTTTAAACAGCGGTAGACATGCTTCGAAGTACGGTAATGGAATATTTAGAATTTTTTTGTCACGAATTGCGCCATGCGCACAACCCTGATTTACCATTTCGGATAGTGTCTGGGACGCACGAACAAAACGCCGCTATTCGGATATAACGATGGATTATTTTGGACCAAACCAACATTTGTTATTGAAGTAGCAGTCCTGGGAGTGCATTCTGACGAAGACAACAAAAGGTAATCAAACTTCTATAATAGTAAATCTGATATTGGTGAGTGCTAAACTTGCCGGGTGTCTAAATAGCTAGCCCGTGATGGCTGGGCTATGTACTTAGAATATTGCAAAATGTGCTTTCACCAAAAAGCTATTTTAAAATCGGACATATCGAGTGCATAGAGGAGGTCTGTATCTATAATTCTTAAAATAATTGTTATGCTTTTTGTGAACGTTTATCGTGAGTAATTTAGTAAAATGTTAGCGAATTCCCCGGAAGTTTATTATTGGCTTTGGATAGAAAACACTCCAAAGTTTCTAAAACTGTTTGAATGGTGTCTGTGAGTATAACAGAACTCAAATGGCAGGTCAAAACCTGAGAAGATTCTGTACAGGAAGTACCCTGTCTGACCATTTCTTGGCCTTGTTGATTATCTCTATCAATTACAGGGGATCTCTGCTGTTACGTGAAACTTTCTACGGCTCACATGGACTCTCAGAAGGCGGCAAAATGCTGAATCGTGGCTTTGCAGGCTCTGGCTGAAACAAAGTAGCGCGTTTGGGTAGTGGCTGGTTACAGTACTGTGAGACTCAGGCTCGTGCCCACGTCGACCAAAAGCTTTCTTTTCCTTTGTCTGTTTACCTAGAAGGATATTCCCGTGGCGCGTTATTCAAATTCCTCAAAAATGCAAAAACTTCAATTTTTCAAACATATGACTATTTTACACCATTTTAAAGATAAGTCTCTCGTTAATCTAACCACACTGTCCGATTTCAAAAAGTCTTTACAACGAAAGCAAAACATTAGATTATGTCAGTAGAGTACCCAGCCAGAAATAATCAGACACCCATTTTTCAAGCTAGCATATAATGTCACATAAACCCAAACCACAGCTAAATGTAGCACTAACCTTTGATGATCTTCATCATATGACAACCCTAGGACATTATGTTATACAATACATGCATGTTTTGTTCAATCAAGTTCATATTTATATCAAAAACCAGCTTTTTACATTAGCATGTGACTAGCATGTGACTAGCATTCCCACCAAACACTGCCGGTGAATTTACTAAATTACTCACGATAAACGTTCACAAAAAGCATAACAATTATTTTAAGAATTATAGATACAGAACTCCTCTATGCACTCGATATGTCCGATTTTAAAATAGCTTTTCGGTGAAAGCACATTTTGCAATATTCTCAGTAGATAGCCCGGCATCACAGGGCTAGCTATTTAGACACCCAGCAAGTTTAGCACTCATCAAAGTCAGATTTACTATAAGAAAAATGTTATTACCTTTGCTGTCTTCGTCAGAATGCACTCCCAGGACTTCTACTTCAATAACAAATGTTGGTTTGGTTCAAAATAATCCATAGTTATATCCAAACAGCGGCGTTTTGTTCGTGCGTTCAAGACACTATCCGAAAGGGTAAATAAGGGTGACGAGCATGGCGCAATTCGTGACAAGAAAATTCTAAATATTCCATTATCGTACTTCGAAGCATGTCAACCGCTGTTTAAAATAAATTTTTATGCCATTTTTCTCATAAAAAAGCAATAATATTCCGACAGGGAATCTGCTTTTAGGTAAACAGACGAAAGAAAATAAAACATTCGGTCGACTCGGGCACGCGCCTAAACCCATAGTACTCTGATCGGCCACTTGCCAAAAGCGATAAAGTGTTTCAGACAGAGCCTGCCTCGATATCGTTCAGGATTTTCCCGGGCTCTGAGAGCCTATGGGAACCGTAGGAAGTGTCACGTTATTGCAAAGATCCTCAGTCTTCAATAAAAAGAGCCAAGATGAAACACAATTTGTCAGACAGGCCACTTCATGCATGGAATCTTCTCAGGTTTTGGCCTGCCATATGAGTTCTGTTATACTCACAGACACCATTCAAACAGTTTTAGAAACTTTAGGGTGTTTTCTATCCATATATAATAAGTATATGCATATTCTAGTTACTGGGCAGGAGTAGTAACCAGATTAACCAGAGTATAACAGAACTCATTTGGCAGGCACATTTTCTGACAGGAAGTGGATACCTGATGTGTTGTATTACCTTTAAACCTATGCCATTGAAAAACACAGGGGCTGAGGAATATTTTGGCACTTCCTATTGCTTCCACTAGATGTCACCAGCCTTTACAAAGTGTTTGGAGTCTTCTGGAGGGAGATCTGACCGAACAAGAGCCATGGAACGATGATGGCCCATTAGACACCTGGCGCGCGCGAGTTCATGTTGGGTACCCTCGTTCCAATACGTTATAAAAGAGAATGCATTCGTCCACCTTGAATATTATTCATGTTCTGGTTAAAAAAGGCCCTAATGATTTATGCTATACAACGTTTGACATGTTTGAACGAACGTAAATATATTTTTTCCCCTCGTTCATGAAGTGAAGTCCGGCTGGCTTACATCATGTGCTAACAAGACGGAGATTTTTGGACATAAATGATGAGCTTTTTTGAACAAAACTACATTCGTTATGGACCTGTGATACCTGGAAGTGACATCTGATGAAGAGAATCAAAGGTAATGGATTATTTACATAGTATTTTCGATTTTAGATCTCCCCAACATGACGGCTAGTCTGTATCGCAACGCGTATTTTTCTGGGCGCAGTGCTCAGATTATTGCAAAGTGTGATTTCCCAGTAAGGTTATTTTTAAATCTGGCAAGTTGATTGCGTTCAAGAGATGTAAATCTATAATTCTTTAAATGACAATATAATATTTTACCAATGTTTTCTAATTTTAATTATTTAATTTGTGGTGCTGACTTGACTGCCGGTTATTGGAGGGAAACGATTTCCTCAACATCAATGCCATAGTAAAACGCTGTTTTTGGATATAAATATGAACTTGATAGAACTAAAAATGCATGCATTGTCTAACATAATGTCCTAGGAGTGTCATCTGATGGAGATTGTAAAAGGTTAGTGCATCATTTTAGCTGGTTTTATGGTTTTGGTGACCCTGTCTTTGAATTGACAAAACATTACACACAGCTATTGTCAATGTACTCTCCTAACATAATCTAACTTTATGCTTTCGCCGTAAAACCTTTTTGAAATCGGACAACGTGGTTAGATTAAGGAGATGTTTATCTTCCAAAGGGTGTAAGATAGTTGTATGTTTGAAAAATTAGAATTTTGACATTTATTTGGTTTCAAATTTGCCGCTCTTGAAATGCACCTGCTGTTGATAGGGTGCATCACGGGTGGCATGCTAGCGTCCCACATAGCCCCAAGAGGTTAATACATTTTATACAACCATGTGGATGCAAGCTTCATAGCTGAGGCTATTATATAAACCGTTTTATAGTAATATGGCTATATTGTCTCTTCTGAGTATCACAAAATTGTACCAAGCGGACCAGTTCGTAGCTGGATTCTTAACCTGTTGGGTCTAGGGGGCAGCATTTGCACGTCTGGATAAAAAAAATGTACCCGATTTAATCTGGTTACTAATCCTACCCAGTAACTAGAATATGCATATACTTATTATATATGGATAGAAAACACTCTAAAGTTTCCAAAACTGTTTGAATGGTGTCTGTGAGTATAACAGAACTCATTTGGCAGGCAAAACCCTGAGACATTTTCTGACAGGAAGTGGATACCTGATGTGTTGTATTGACTTTAAACCTATCCCATTGAAAAACACAGGGGTTTAGGAATATTTTGGCACTTCCTATTGCTTCCACTAGATGTCACCAGCCTTTACAAAGTGTTTTGAGTCTTCTGGAGGGAGATCTGACCGAACAAGAGCCATGGAACGGTGATGTCCCATTAGACACCTGGCGCGCTACTTCATGTTGGGTACCCTCGTTCCAATACGTTATAAAAGACTATGCATTCGTCCACCTTGAATATTATTCATGTTCTGGTTAAAAAAGGCCCTAATGATTTATGCTATACAACGTTTGACATGTTTGAACGAACGGAAATATATTTTTTCCCCTCGTTCATGACGAGAAGTCCGGCTGGCTTACATCATGTGCTAACGAGACGGAGATTTTTGGACATAAATGATGAGCTTTTTTGAACAAAACTACATTCGTTATGGACCTGTGATACCTGGAAGTGACATCTGATGAAGAGAATCAAAGGTAATGGATTATTTACATAGTATTTTCGATTTTAGATCTCCCCAACATGACGTCTAGTCTGTATCGCAACGCGTATTTTTCTGGGCACAGTGCTCAGATTATTGCAAAGTGTGATTTCCCAGTAAGGTTATTTTTAAATCTGGCAAGTTGATTGCGTTCAAAAGATGTAAATCTATAATTCTTTAAATGACAATATAATATTTTACCAATGTTTTCTAATTTTAATTATTTAATTTGTGACGCTGACTTGACTGCCGGTTATTGGAGGGAAACGATTTCCTCAACATCAATGCCATAGTAAAACGCTGTTTTTGTATATAAATATGAACTTGATAGAACTAAAAATGCATGCATTGTCTAACATAATGTCCTAGGAGTGTCATCTGATGGAGATTGTAAAAGGTTAGTGTATCATTTTAGCTGGTTTTATGGTTTTGGTGACCCTGTCTTTGACTTGACAAAACATTACACACAACTCTTGTAAATGTACTGTCCTAACATACTCTAAATTTATGCTTTCGCCGTAAAACCTTTTTGAAATCGTAAAACGTGGTTAGATTAAGGAGATGTTTATCTTTCAAATGGTGTAACATAGTTGTATTTTTGAAAAATTTGAATTTTGACATTTATTTGGATTCAAATTTGCCGCTCTTGAAATGCACCTGCTGTTGATGGAGTGCACCACGGGTGGCACGCTAGCGTCCCACCTAGCCCCAAGAGGTTAACCAATCTTCCATACCTTCTCCAGAACACAAATGTCACTCGGTTCCCCAATTCTGACAGTTGGAAGAATTTCCTGTGTCTCTCTATGGGCTATGTAGCCAGAGATTCT
Source organism: Salmo salar (assembly GCF_905237065.1). Taxonomy (NCBI): domain Eukaryota; kingdom Metazoa; phylum Chordata; class Actinopteri; order Salmoniformes; family Salmonidae; genus Salmo; species Salmo salar. The sequence continues at coordinate 190,796 of NW_025548569.1, forward strand.
TCTCTGTAATTTTACGACCCCTTCACACAGGGACTGGGTGGGGGGAGGTAGGTTGGGGGATGGTGCAAGGGGGGAGGGGGTCAACTGTCCTCCCTGTACTCAAAGAGGCCAACGTCATGACACTATACTACTGTGGTAATCTGACCTGGGACTGTACTACTGTGGTAATATGACCTCAGACTGTACTACTGTGGTAATCTGACCAGGGAACCTCCAACAACTGTAGAAATCTGACCTGGGACTCTACTACTGTGGTAATCTGTCCTGTGACTGTACTACTGTGGTAATCTGACCTGGGACACTACTACTGTGTTAAACTGACCTGGGACTGTACTACTGTGGAAATCTGACCTGGGAATCTACTACAATGATAATCTGACCTGGGACTGTGCTGCTGTGGAATTGTGACCTGGGATTCTACTAAAGTGGTAATCTGACCTGGGACTGTATTACTGTGGTAATCAGACCTGGGATTCTAATTCTGTGGTAATCTGAACTGGGACTGTACTACAAAGGTAAAATGTCCTGTGACTGTACTAATGTGGTAATCTGACCTGGGACTGTACTGCTGTGGTAATCTGACCTGGGACTCTACTACTGTGGTAATCTGTCCTGTGACTCTACTACTGTGGTAATCTGACCTGGGACACTACTACTGTGTTAAACTGACCTGGGACTGTACTACTGTGGAAATCTGACCTGGGAATCTACTAACAATGATAATCTGACCTCGGACACTACTGCTGTGGTAATGTGACCTGGGACTCTACTAAAGTGGTAATCTGACCTGGGACTCAACTGCTGTGGTAATCTGACCTGAGAGTCTACCTCTGTGGTAATCTGTCCTGGGACTGTATTACTGTCGTAATCTGACCATGACTCTACTACTGTGGTAATCTGACCTGGGACTCTAAAACTGTATAAATCTGACCTGGGACTGTACTACTTTGCAAATCAGACCGGTAACTGTTCTACTGTGGTAATCTGTTTTGGGACTCTACAACTGTGGTAATCTGACCTGGGAATGTAGTACTGTGATATTCTGACCTGTGACTGTACTACTGTGGTTATCTGACCTGAGATGGTTCCACTGTGGTAATCTGACCTGGGACTGTATTACTGTGGTAATCTGACCTTGGACTGTTTTACTGTGGTAATCTGACCTGGGACTCTAATATTGTAGTAATCTGACCTGCTACTGTACAACTGTGGTAATCTAACCTGGGACTGTACTACTGTAGTAATCTGACATGGTGCTGTGTTACTGTGGTAATCTGACCTTGGACTGTATTACTGTGGTAATCTGACCTGGGACTGTACTACTGTGGTAATCTAAACTGGGACTGGTGTACTGTGGTAATCTGACCTGGGATTCTACTTCTGTGGTTATCTGACCTGGGACTCTACTACTTTGGTAAATTGACCTGGGACAGTTACACTGTGGTAATCTGACCTGGGACAGTTCCACAGTGGTAATCTGACCTGGGACTGTATTACTGTGGTAATCTGACCTTGGACTGTTTTACTGTGGTAATCTGACCTGGGACTCTAATATTGTAGTAATCTGACCTGCTACTGTACAATTGTGGTAATCTAAAACTGGGACTGTACTACTGTAGTAATCTGACCTGGGACTCTGCTACTGTGGTAATCTGACCATGGACTGTATTACTGTGGTAATCTGACCTGGGACTGTACTATTGTGGTAATCTTACCTGGGACTCTACTTCTGTGGTAATCAGACCTGGGACTCTACTACAGCGGTAATCTGAACTGGGTCTCTACTTCTGTGATAATCTGACCTGGGATTCTTCTACTGTGGTAATCTGACCTGTGAATCTTCTATGATGATTATCTGTCCTGGCCTCTACTGCTGTGGTAATATCACCTGGGACTCTACTACTGTGGTAATCTGACATGGGACTATACTACTGTGGTAATCTCACCTGGGACTCTACTACTGTTGTAATCTGACCTGGGACTCTTTTACTCTGGTAAAGTGACCTGGGACACTACTACTGTGGCAATCTGACCTGGGACTGTAACACATTAGTAATCTGACCTGGGACTGTACTACTTTGCAAATCAGACCGGTAACTGTTCTGCTGTGGTAATCTGCCTTGGTACTCTACAACTGTGGTAATCTGACATGGGACTGTAGTACTGTGATAATCTGACCTGTGAATGTACTACTGTGGTTATCTGACCTGAGATGGTTCCACTGTGGTAATGTGACCTGGGACTGTATTACTGTGGTAATCTGACCTTGGAGTGTTTTACTGTGGTAATCTGACCTGGGACTCTAATACTGTAGTAATCTGACCTGGGACTGTACAACTGTGGTAATCTAACCTGGGACTGTACTACTGTAGTAATCTGACCTGGGACTGTGTTACTGTGGTAATCTGACCTTGGACTGTATTACTGTGGTAATCTGACCTGAGACTGTACTACTGCGGTAATCTAATCTGGGACTGGTGTACTGTGGTAATCTGACCTGGGTCTGTACTACTTTGCAAATCAGACCGGTAACTGTTCTGCTGTGGTAATCTGTCTTGGTACTCTACAACTGTGGTAATCTGACATGGGACTGTAGTACTGTGATAATCTGACCTGTGGATGTACTACTGTGGTTATCTGACCTGAGATTGTTCCACTGTGGTAATGTGACCTGGGACTGTATTACTGTGGTAATCTGACCTTGGACTGTATTACTGTGGTAATCTGACCTGAGACTGTACTACTGCGGTAATCTAATCTGGGACTGGTGTACTGTGGTAATCTGACATGGGACTGTACAACTGTGGTAATCTAACCTGGGATTATACTACTGTGGTAATCTGACCTTGGACTGTGCTACTGTGGTAATCTGACATGGGACTGTACTACTGTAGTAATCTGACATGGGACTGTACTACTGTAGTAATCTGACCTGGGACTGTGTTACTGTGGTAATCTGACCTTGGACTGTATTACTGTGATAATCTGACCTGTGGATGTACTACTGTGGTTATCTAACCTGAGATTGTTCCACTGTGGTAATGTGACCTGGGACTGTACTACTGTGGTAATCTGACCTTGGACTGTTTTACTGTGGTAATCTGACCTGTGACTCTAATACTGAAGTAATCTGACCTGGGACTGTACAACTGTGGTAATCTAACCTGGGATTCTACCACTGTGGTAATCTGACCTTGGACTGTATTACTGTGGTAATCTGACCTTGGACTGTGCTACTGTGGTAATCTGACCTGGGACTCTACTACTGTGGTAATCTGACCTGTGACTCTAATACTGAAGTAATCTGACCTGGGACTGTACAACTGTGGTAATCTAACCTGGGATTCTACTAATGTGGTAATCTGACCTGTGACTCTAATACTGAAGTAATCTGACCTGGGACTGTACAACTGTGGTAATCTAACCTGGGATTATACTACTTTGGCAATTTGACCTTGGACTGTATTACTGTGGTAATCTGACCTTGGACTGTGCTACTGTGGTAATCTGACCTGAGACTGTTCTACTGTGGTAATCTGACATGGGACTGTACTACTGTGATGATCTGATCTGGTACTCTACTACTGTGGTAATTTGACCTGGGACTGGTCTACTGTGGTATTCTGATCTGGGAAAAATGCAGATATTAATCAGAAAATGCCAACCACTAAGGAAGTGTCACCAAAAGGCTTTAATTTGGTAACATTAAACGTTTTTACATTTATTTTCTACTTTTAATAAATTGAACATTCACTATCTGATGTGTCTGCTCTTCATTCAGATGAAATTATCTACTTTTCATGTATGATTAGTATTTGGTGAATATACCTGTAATGGTTATCTTCTGGAATTAAATCATGTTTTTTTAGAGACAACTGTTTTGTGGTATAATTAACCTGATTTCACTATGTAACTCTATTGATAATGTGGTATAAATATCCTGATTTCACTATGTAACTCTATTGATAATGTGGTATAATTAACCTGATTTCACTATGTAACTCTATTGATAATATGGTATAATGAACCAGATTTCACTATGTAACTCTATTGATAATGTGGTATAATCAACCTGATTACACTATGTACTCTATTGATAATGTGATATAATTAACCTGATTTTACTATGTAACTCTATCGATAATGTAGTATAATTCACCTGATTACATTATGTAACTCTATTGATAATGTGTAATAATGAACCTGATTTAACTATGTAACTCTATTGATAATGTGCTTTCACTGAAAGCTTCACGGAGCTACATTTAAAACTTAAAATGTTCAACCATATACTAGGTCAGGGCTATCCAACCCCAGTTGTAACTAACCCGAAACAGTTTATCAATGAGCTAATTATTATTGTGCTAGATTAGGGTTGGAGTGAAAACCTTCAGGATGGTAGCTTTCCAGGAACTGGGTTAAAGAGCCCAGGGCTTCATGTTTATGAAACGTTAGAAACTACTCTGGTTCTACTCAACAACTCTGTATTCCACTAAAACCACATGTTTGTATTTCTATGTATATGTTCTAGGGTAGTTTTTCTATGTGTAGGTTGGGTGCCTGACTCTCAATTGGAGGCAGGTGTTTCTAGTTGCCTCTGATTGGGAGTCCTATAAATAGGTGTGTGTTTTGTTTGTCACTTGTGGGTAGTTGTTTGAGAGCACTGCTTTTGTTGAGCCTGCTTCTCTGTTCCTGTCGTTAGTTTGTTTATTGTTTTTCCGTGGTGTTCTCATTGTTATAATAAATATGTTGAGCACGCAACCCGCTGCGCCTTGGTCCCATTCTCTCTTCCACAACAGTTGTGACAGAACTACCCACCACAAAAGGACCAAGCAGCGGAGGAAATCTGGCGAGGACCGGGGAACACGGCTGGTAAGGGAGCCCGAGAGGCAGCCCCAAGAATTTTTTTTGGGGGGCACAAGGGCAGTTTGGAGGGGCGAGGATGGAGCCCCAGGCCAGCTCCCCGTACCCTTTTTGGGCAGAGACATACTGGACAGGTCCCGTGCTTTGGGGTGATGGGTGCTGTGGCGAGGCCGGGTATTTTTAGGCCGGTACGTGCAGTACCAGCGCCCCGCATGTGCCAGGGGAAAGTGGGCATCCAGCCAGTAGGGGTGATGCCAGCCCTGCGCTCGAGACCGCCAGTGCGCCTCTACGGTCCAGTGTTGCCCGCTACACGCACTAGCCTTGTGGTGCGTGTCTCCAGGCTGGCACGTCCAGTACCAGCCCCATGCATCAGGCTTCTAGTGCGTCAGCCCAGCCTCGCCAGTCTGGAGCCGCCAGAGCCGCCAGCCAGTCTGGAGCCGACAGAGCCGCCAGCCAGTCTGGAGCCGTCAGCCAGTCTGGAGCCGCCAGAGCCGCCAGCCAGTCTGGAGCCGCCAGAGCCGCAAGCCAGTCTGGAGCCGCCAGAGCCGCAAGCCAGTCTGGAGCCGCCAGAGCCGCAAGCCAGTCTGGAGCCGTCAGAGCCGCCAGCCAGTCCGGAGCCGCCAGCCAGTCCGGAGCCGCCAGCCAGTCCGGAGCCGCCAGAGCCGCCAGCCAGTCCGTAGCCGCCAGAGCCGCCAGCCAGTCCGGAGCCGCCAGAGCCGCCAGCCAGTCCAGAGCCGCCAGAGCCGCCAGCCAGTCCGGAGCCGCCAGAGCCGCCAGCCAGTCCGGAGGCGCCAGATCCGCCAGCCAGGCCGGAGTGGCCAGCGTCATCAGCCAGGCAAGCGCAGCAAGAATCGCCAGCCGGGCGAAGTCAGGGTCGCCCACAAGTCCTCCGACGCGGCCAGGGGCGCCACCTAAGTGGGCGACACCAAGGGTGGAGTGGGGTCCACGTCCCGCACCTGAGCCGCCTCCGATATAGGTGGGTTGGGGAGGGGAGGTGTAGCACAGTGCCATCGTTGACGGCAGCCACTCTACCTTCCCTCCCTTTAGTTTAGGGGGATTTTTCTGTTTGTTTTGGGGGTTTTCTGTGTTTTGTTAGGTCTGCACCTTTGGGGGGGGGTACTGTCATGTCCTGACCAGTAGAGAGGATATTTTGTTATTGTAGTTTGGTCAGGACGTGGCAGAGGGTAGTTTATTTATCTATTACGGGGTTTTTGGTCACTGGTCTATGTTTGTATTTCTGTGTATGTTCTAGGGTAGTTTTTCTATGTGTAGGTTGGGTGCTGGACTCTCAATTGGAGGCAGGTGTTTCTAGTTGCCTCTGATTGGGAGTCCTATAAATAGGTGTGTGTTATGTTTGTCACTTGTGTGTTTATGTTTGTCACCTCCCCAGTACCGTACTTCCGGTTTGGAGCGAGCAGTCGCACTACGCTTCGCTCCACAGGTAATATTACACTTCACTACATTACAGCGGCTTGATTTGTTTGATCTGAGCAATTCTTCTTAGCTAGCTACATAGCCGTCTTTGTATCAAAGATAATTGTGTAGTTTAGAGTAATCAGAGTAATTATCGAGGCTAGCTATCTTCGTCCTCCTAACGTAGTCAACACTGCTAGCTAGCTAGTCATCACTGCTAGCTTGCCAACTTCTACCGACTAGCAGCACTGTAGAAAGTATTACATTACAACGTAACGACTTGATTAGTGTGGTGTTAGTGTTAGTTAGCCAGCTACATAGTTGTCTTTGCTGTCTCTGTATCTAAGATAATTGTGTAGTTTGAGTAATTATCGAGGTGAGCTAGCCAGCCGCGATGCGGCGCCAGACTTAGTCAACACACCTAGTCATCATTAACCCACTGCTAGCTAGCCAACCGTTACCGACTAGCAGCGCTGTAGATACTAATACTTTACAACGGAACGATTTGACTAGTGCAGTGTTAGCTAGCTAGCTACTTAGTTGTCTTCGTCATAGCTTGATAATTGTGTAGTTTAGTAATTATCGAGGCTAGCTAACCAGCCATCGAGGTTAACTAGCCAGCTATTTCCGTCCTCCGCGACGCCATTTTTCCTAACCCAGCCAACTATTACCGACGAGCAGCATTGTAGAAACTAAATACATTACAAGGAACGTCTTGATTAGTGTTATGTTAGCTAGCTAGCTACAAAGTTGCTTTGTATCATGACAAGGTGTAGTACTGAAACTATCGAGGTTACCTAGCCAGCTACACGTTCAAAGTCAACAACACAGCCACTGCTAGCTAGCCTACTCCACCAGCCAGCAGTACTGTATCATTTTTGTCATTTTAGTCAATAAGATTTTTGCAACGTAAGCTTAACTTTCTGAACATTCGAGACGTGTAGTCCACTTGTCATTCCAATCTCCTTTGCATTAGCGTAGCCTCTTCTGTAGCTTGTCTACTATGTGTCTGTCTATCCCTGTTCTCTCCCCTCTGCACAGGCCATACAAACGCTCCACACCGCGTGGCCGCTGCCACTCTAACCTGGTGGTCCCAGCGCGCACGAACCACGTGGAGTTCCAGGTCTCCGGCAGCCTCTGGAACTGCCGGTCTGCGGCCAACAAGGCTGAGTTTATCTCAGCCTATGCTACCCTCCAGTCCCTAGACTTCCTGGCGCTGACGGAAACATGGATTACCACAGATAACACTGCTACTCCTACTGCTCTGTCCTCTTCTGCCTACGTGTTCTCGCATACCCCTAGAGCATCGAGCCAGCGGGGTGGTGGCACTGGAATCCTCATCTCTCCCAAGTGGACATTCTCTCTTTCTCCCCTGACCCATCTGTCTATCTCCTCATTTGAATTCCATGCTGTCACAATTACCAGCCCTTTCAAGCTTAACCTCCCCACGTCTACCTTTGACTCATTCCTCTCTGCCTCCTTCTTTCCACTCCTCTCCTCTTTTGACCTCACCCTCTCACCTTCCCCCCCTACTCACATGGCAGGCAATACGCTTGACCTCATCTTTACTAGATGCTGTTCTTCCACTAATCTCATTGCAACTCCCCTCCAAGTCTCCGACCACTACCTTGTATCCTTTTCCCTCTCGCTCTCATCCAACACTTCTCACTCTGCCCCTACTCGGATGGTATTGCGCCGTCCCAACCTTCGCTCTCTCTCTCCCACTACTCTCTCCTCTTCCATCCTATCATCTCTTCCCTCTGCTCAAACCTTCTCCAACCTATCTCCTGATTCTGCCTCCTCAACCCTCCTCTCCTCCCTCTCTGCATCCTTTGATTTCCTCTGTCCCCTATCCTCCAGGCCGGTTCGGTCCTCCCCTCATAGTCCGTGGCTCGACGACTCAATGCGAGCTCACAGAACAGGGCTCCGGGCAGCCGAGCGGAAATGGAGGAAAACTCGCCTCCTGCGGACCTGGCATCCTTTCACTCCCTCCTCTCTACATTTTCCTCTTCTGTCTCTGCTGCTAAAGCCACTTTCTACCACTCTAAACTCCAAGCATCTGCCTTTAACCCTAGGAAGCTCTTTGCTACCTTCTCCTCCCTCCTGAATCCTCCTCCCCCTCCCCCCCCTCCTCCCTCTCTGCGGATGACTTCGTCAACCATTTTGAAAAGAAGGTTGACGACATCCGACCGCTGGTCCTGCTCACCCAGCCCTACCCTGTGCTCTGACCTCTTTCTCCCCTCTCTCTCCAGATGAAATCTCGCGTCTTGTGACGGCCGGCCGCCCAACAACCTGCCCACTTGACCCTATCCCCTACTCTCTTCTCCAGACCATTTCCGGAGACCTTCTCCCCTACCTCACCTCGCTCATCAACTCATCCTTGACCGCTGGCTACGTCCCTTCCATCTTCAAGAGAGCGAGAGTTGCACCCCTTCTGAAAAAACCTACACTCGATCCCTCCGATGTCAACAACTACAGACCAGTATCCCTTCTTTCCTTTCTCTCCAAAACTCTTGAACGTGCCGTCCTTGGCCAGCTCTATTGCTCTCTCTCTCAGAATGACCTTCTTGATCCTAATCAGTCAGGTTTCAAGACTGGGCATTCAACTGCGACTGCTCTTCTCTGTCTCACGGAGGCTCTCCACACTGCTAAAGCTAACTCTCTCTCCTCTGCTCTCATCCTTCTAGACCTATCTGCTGCCTTTGATACTGTGAACCATCAGATCCTCCTCTCCACCCTCTCCGAGCTGGGCATCTCCGGCGCGGCCCACGCTTGGATTGCGTCCTACCTGACAGGTCGCTCCTACCAGGTGGCGTGGCGAGAATCTGTCTCCGCACCATGTGCTCTCACCACTGGTGTCCCCCAGGGCTCTGTTCTAGGCCCTCTCCTATTCTCGCTATACACCAAGTCACTTGGCTCTGTCATATCCTCACATGGTCTCTCATATCATTGCTATAAAGATGACACACAATTAATCTTCTCCTTTCCCCCTTCTGACAACCAGGTGGCGAATCGCATCTCTGCATGTCTGGCAGACATATCAGTGTGGATGACGGATCACCACCTCAAGCTGAACCTCGGCAAGACGGAGCTGCTCTTCCTCCTGGGGAAGGACTGCCCGTTCCATGATCTCGCCATCACGGTTGACAACTCCCTTGTGTCCTCCTCCCAGAGTGCCAAGAGCCTCGGCGTGACCCTGGACAACACCCTGTCGTTCTCCACTAACATCAAGGCGGTGACCCGATCCTGTAGGTTCATGCTCTACAACATTCACAGAGTACGACCCTGCCTCACACAGGAAGCGGTGCAGGTCCTAATCCAGGCAGTTGTCATCTCCCGTCTGGATTACTGCAACTCGTTGTTGGCTGGGCTCCCTGCCTGTGCCATTAAACCCCTACAACTCATCCAGAACGCCGCAGCCCGTCTGGTGTTCAACCTTCCCAAGTTCTCTCACGTCACCCCGCTCCTCCGCTCTCTCCACTGGCTTCCAGTCGAAGCTTGCATCCGCTACAAGACCATGGTGCTTGCCTACGGAGCTGTGAGGGGAACAGCACCTCCGTACCTTCAGGCTCTGATCAGGCCCTACACCCAAACAAGGGCACTGCGTTCATCCACCTCTGGCCTGCTCGCCTCCCTACCTCTGAGGAAGCACAGTTCCCGCTCAGCCCAGTCAAAACTGTTCGCTGCTCTGGCACCCCAATGGTGGAACAAGCTCCCTCACGACGCCAGGACAGCGGAGTCAATCACCACCTTCCGGAGACACCTGAAACCCCACCACTTTAAGGAATACCTGGGATAGGATAAAGTAATCCTTCTAACCCCCCCCCCCTTAAAAGATTTAAATGCACTATTGTAAAGTGGTTGTTCCACTGGATATTATAAGGTGAATGCACCAATTTGTAAGTCGCTCTGGATAAGAGCGTCTGCTAAATGACTTAAATGTAAAATGTAAATGTAAATGTTGTTTGAGAGCACTGCTTTTGTTGAGCCTGCTTCTCTGTTCCTGTCGTTAGTTTGTTTATTGTTTTTCCGTGGCGTTCTCATTGTTATAATAAATATGTTGAGCACGCAACCCGCTGCGCCTTGGTCCCATTCTCTCTTCCACAACAGCTGTGACACTGATAACTCAACACAGAGTTCCTGGATACAGCTCTTAGCCTTTATATACTGGCTATATACCGCAACGCCCCAAGGTGCCTTATTGCTGTTATAAACAGGTTACCAACATAATTAGAACAGTAAAGAAGTTGTTTGCATCGTAGCTGTGGTATATTGTCTCATATATATATATAAACTAAGGTGGTGATAATAGATTGGAGGATGTGCTATATACCCAGTGTTAAACATCCCATCTGATGAATGATCTCTGTGTTTACCAAGGAACAGCGGCCAATCAATTAACATCTACACTCTGGTCAATATGTGTGAAGGGGAGAGATATATACACTGCTCCAAAAAATAAAGGGAACACTAAAATAACACATCCTAGATCTGAATGAATGAAATAATCTTATTAAATACTTTTATCTTTACGTAGTTGAATGTGCTGACAACAAAATCACACAAAAATAATCAATGGAAATCCAATTTATCAACCCATGGAGGTCTGGATTTGGAGTCACACTCAAAATTAAAGTGGAAAACCACACTACAGGCTGATCCAACTTTGATGTAATGTCCTTAAAACAAATCAAAATTAGGCTCAGTAGTGTGTGTGGCCTCCACGTGCCTGTATGACCTCCCTACAACGCCTGGGCATGCTCCTGATGAGGTGGCGAATGGTCTCCTGAGGGATCTCCTCCCAGACCTGGACTAAAGCATCCGCCAACTCCTGGACAGTCTGTGGTGCAACGTGGCGTTGGTGGATGGAGCGAGACATGATGTCCCAGATGTGCTCAATTGGATTCAGGTCTGGGAAACAGGCGGGCCAGTCCATAGCATCAATGCCTTCCTCTTGCAGGAACTGCTGACACACTCCAGCCACATGAGGTCTAGCATTGTCTTGCATTAGGAGGAACCCAGGGCCGACCGCACCAGCATATGGTCTCACAAGGGGTCTGAGGATCTCGTCTCGGTACCTAATGGCAGTCAGGCTACCTCTGGAGAGCACATGGAGGGCTGTGCGGCCCCCCAAATAAATGCCACCCCACACCATGACTGACCCACGGCCAAACCGGTCATGCTGGAGGATGTTGCAGGCAGCAGAACGTTCTCCACAGCGTCTCCAGACTGTCACGTCTGTCACATGTGCTCAGTGTGAACCTGCTTTCATCTGTGAAGAGCACAGGGTGCCAGTGGAGAATTTGCCAATCTTGGTGTTCTCTGGCAAATGCCAAATGTCCTGCACGGTGTTGGGCTGTAAGCACAACCCCCACCTGTGGACGTTGGGCCCTCATACCACCCTCATGGAGTCTGTTTCTGACCGTTTGAGCAGACACATGCACATTTGTGGCCTGCTGGAGGTCATTTTGCAGGGCTCTGGCAGTGCTCCTCCTGCTCCTCCTTGCACAAAGGCGGAGGTAGCGGTCCTGCTGCTGGGTTGTTGCCCTCCTACGGCCTCCTCCATGTCTACCTGTCTCCTGGTAGCACCTCCATGCTCTGGACACTACGCTGACAGACACAACAAACCTTCTTGCCACAGCTCGCATTGATGTGCCATCCTGGATGAGCTGCACTACCTGAGCCACTTGTGTGGGTTGTAGACTCCATCTCATGCTACCACTAGAGTGAAAGCACTGCCAGCATTCAAAAGTGACCAAAACATCAGCCAGAAAGCATAGGAACTGAGAAGTGGTCTGTGGTCACCACCTGCTGAACCACTCCTTTATTGGGGGTGTCTTGCTAATTGCCTATAATTTCCACCTGTTGTCTATTCCATTTGCACAACAGCATGTGAAATTTATTGTCAATCAGTGTTTCTTCCTAAGTGGACAGTTTGATTTCACAGAAGTGTGATTGACTTGGAGTTACATTGTGTTATTTAAGTGTTCCCTTTATTTTTTGGAGCAGTATATATGCGACAAATGAACTTGTAATAACGTTTGGACTCTCTTCCTCAGGCTAAAAAACAGCACCATGGCAACAACAACAGGAAGTCAGTGTGGGTTTCCTGTGTACTGAGTGTGTCCTCTCAGCCAATCAGTTACTAGCTTTTATATGAGTACTGTAATACCAACATCACAATATCAGACTTATCAACATTAGTAGTGGTCACTGTATGTGTTTACATCTGTTCACATTTGTGAAAATATATGTGTGGTTTTATGATTGTATATCATGTATAGTCCTATGTGTGTGGTTGTGGTTTACTCAGCTAGTGCTGCTGCTCTGTAGGGGAGGGGTTAACCTCTATGGGCTAGGTGGGACGCTAGCGTGCCACCCGTGGTGCACTCCATCAACAGCAGGTGCATTTCAAGAGCGGCAAATTTGAATCCAAATAAATGTCAAAATTCAAATTTTTCAAAAATACAACTATTTTACACCATTTGAAAGATAAACATCTCCTTAATCTAACCACGTTTTACGATTTCAAAAAGGTTTTACGGCGAAAGCATAAATTTAGAGTATGTTAGGACAGTACATTTACAAGAGTTGTGTGTAATGTTTTGTCAATTCAAAGACAGGGTCACCAAAACCATAAAACCAGCTAAAATGATGCACTAACCTTTTACAATCTCCATCAGATGACACTCCTAGGACATTATGTTAGACAATGCATGCATTTTTAGTTCTATCAAGTTCATATTTATATCCAAAAACAGCGTTTTACTATGGCATTGATGTTGAGGAAATCGTTTCCCTCCAATAACCGGCAGTCAAGTCAGCGTCACAAATTAAATAATTAAAATTAGAAAACATTGGTAAAATATTATATTGTCATTTAAAGAATTATAGATTTACATCTCTTGAACGCAATCAACTTGCCAGATTTAAAAATAACCTTACTGGGAAATCACACTTTGCAATAATCTGAGCACTGCGCCCAGAAAAATACGCGTTGCGATACAGACTAGACGTCATGTTGGGGAGATCTAAAATCGAAAATACTATGTAAATAATCCATTACCTTTGATTCTCTTCATCAGATGTCACTTCCAGGTATCACAGGTCCATAACGAATGTAGTTTTGTTCAAAAAAGCTCATCATTTATGTCCAAAAATCTCCGTCTTGTTCGCACATGATCTAAGCCAGCCGGACTTCTCGTCATGAACGAGGGGAAAAAATATATTTCCGTTCGTTCAAACATGTCAAACGTTGTATAGCATAAATCATTAGGGCCTTTTTAACCAGAACATGAATAATATTCAAGGTGGACGAATGCATACTCTTTTATAACGTATTGGAACGAGGGTACCCAACATGAACTCGCCGCGCCAGGTGTCTAATGGGACATCATCGTTCCATGGCTCTTGTTCGGTCAGATCTCCCTCCAGAAGACTCAAAACACTTTGTAAAGGCTGGTGACATCTAGTGGAAGCAATAGGAAGTGCCAAAATATTCCTAAACCCCTGTGTTTTTCAATGGGATAGGTTTAAAGTCAATACAACACATCAGGTATCCACTTCCTGTCAGAAAATGTCTCAGGGTTTTGCCTGCCAAATGAGTTCTGTTATACTCACAGACACCATTCAAACAGTTTTAGAAACTTTAGAGTGTTTTCTATCCATATATAATAAGTATATGCATATTCTAGTTACTGGGTAGGATTAGTAACCAGATTAAATCGGGTACATTTTTTTTATCCAGACGTGCAAATGCTGCCCCCTAGCCCTAACAGGTTAAGGGCTGTCTGGCCCCCAAGGTCTCTACTGGCGTCCTATTCATTTTGAGGGCTATTTATACCTCAGCTTTACTTTATTAAATCATTTTTTTTATGTTATGTGTATTCTTCTCTATTTACATTTATTTGCTCGCTATTTTACTCGATTGCTTCTTATTGCTTCGTTCCTATTTTATTCTGTCTATTTTAGTCCTGGATCCTATTTTTCAGGGTCTCCCCAGACCCTCTCTGTCTCTCTTAGTTATCGTAAGCTGATCCTCTTTTCCTAGGCTGCGACCCCCTAGGGATCCAGCAGTTTTAAGGTATTTTATCCTTACTAGTGTTTACACCGCGCTATGTTATCCATTTTGTAAGTGCTAGAAGTTTATCGCGGTTCTGTATTTTATCTTATTCTATTCTAGCTGACCTGACTTTATTTTAACTACCCACTATAGTTTATATCTTATCTGTGTGTTTTTTCTTTCCTCCCTACACACCGTGTATACTATGTGTATGTGTTTACTGCCTTTTTGTCGTATCCTATGTATTTCCCAGTTTTATCAATTTAACATACTTTATTATATCAATGTTCTACTTTTACATATAGCTTTCCTTATCCGTTATCTATTGGTTTTGTCCCCTTTTTCCCAACGAGAGTTTAACCCGACTCTCCCTCCTATATCATATATCAAGCGGCTGCCACAGCGGAGCCTCACAGTTCCTCCTATGTCCCAAAATAGCGCACACACACACACAATATTTCTCCTTCTTGCTCCAATCTTCTGGCTCGCTCTGATATACTTCTCTTACCCAAACTTTCACTCATTCAGTCTTTTATTTGCATTCATACAATCTTTATTCACATTCGTTCATTCACACCTCGCCTTTCCTAAAGCGACCTGTAAACCTCAGTCTATTCCTGATACACTTCCTCAACACAGGATAACTTTGTATTCATAGGATTTTGTAGTATGTCGGAAATTCTGCTTAATCGAGTCAGCTTCCCTTCACACTGTTTGCCCACCCGTACTGTCCTCTGTCCCTTAGAGCAGCTACGCGGTGCGCCCTACTGATCTTCCGACGCCGTTAGCTAAGCGGAGCGTTATTATCTGTAGGACAACATTTTTGCAGTTACCATTCGCCTATCTTGGGTCGAATCTCTCCTGCATCCTAACTCATTTTTTTGCAGTTACCATTCGCCTATCTTGGGTCGAATCTCTCCTGCATCCTAATTCATTTTTTTGCAGTTACCATTCGCCTATCCTAGGTCGATTCTCTCCTGCGTCCTATCTGTTCACTGCATACAGATCCTCGTTCCTCGAGCGATTTCGTGAACACCCAATCAAGCCTTCTAATTTTCTCCTAGGCGCGATTGTGTAGGATTTCTATCTATTTATTTATTTGTTCTGACCACACGCACGCAGTAGCAGTAGCCCCACACTAGGTCAGGCAGTTCAGTCAAAGGAGAGCAAACGCACACACTTCCCGGGCCACACAAGGTCCCCAGATGAGTGGTCTCGCGAGAGGAGCAACCCGAATCACACACCCAACACGAATCGCCTGATCAGGTTGATTGGGCTGTGTTAACCTGTTAGGGCTAGGGGGCAGTATTGACACAGCCGGATAAAAAACGTACCCGATTTAATCTGGTTACTACTCCTGCCCAGTAACTAGAATATGCATATAATTATTGGCTTTGGATAGAAAACACCCTAAAGTTTCTAAAACTGTTTGAATGGTGTCTGTGAGTATAACAGAACTCATATGGCAGGCCAAAACCTGAGAAGATTCCATGCAGGAAGTGGCCTGTCTGACAAGTTGTGTTTCATCTTGGCTCTTTTTATTGAAGACTGAGGATCTTTGCTATAACGTGACACTTCCTACGGCTCCCATAGGCTCTCAGAGCCCGGGAAAAAGCTGAACGATATCGAGGCAGCCTCTGGCTGAAACACTTTATCGCGTTTGGCAAGTGGCCGATCAGAGTACTATGGGCTTAGGCGCGTGCCCGAGTCGACCCCATGCTTTAATTTCTTTCGTCTGTTTACCTAAACGCAGATTCCTGGTCGGAATATTATCACTTTTTTATGAGAAAAATTGCATAAAAATTTATTTTAAACAGCGGTTGACATGCTTTGAAGTACGGTAATGGAATATTTAGAATTTTTTTGTCACGAATTGCGCCATGCTCGTCACCCTTATTTACCCTTTCGGATAGTGTCTAGAACGCACGAACAAAACGCCGCTATTTGGATATAACTATGGATTATTTTGAACCAAAACAACATTTGTTATTGAAGTAGAAGTCCTGGGAGTGCATTCTGACGAAGACAGCAAAGGTAATAACATTTTTCTTATAGTAAATCTGACTTTGGTGAGTGCTAAACCTGCTGGGTGTCTAAATAGCTAGCCCTGTGATGCCGGGCTATCTACTGAGAATATTGCAAAATGTGCTTTCACCGAAAAGCTATTTTAAAATCGGACATATCGAGTGCATAGAGGAGTTCTGTATCTATAATTCTTAAAAGAATTGTTAAGCTTTTTGTGAACGTTTATCGTGAGTAATTTAGTAAATTCACTGGTAGTGTTCGGTGGGAATGCTAGTCACATGCTAGTCACATGCTAATGTAAAAAGCTGGTTTTTGATATAAATATGAACTTGATTGAACAAAACATGCATGTATTGTATAACATAATGTCCTAGGGTTGTCATCTGATGAAGATCATCAAAGGTGAGTGCTGCATTTAGCTGTCTTCTGGGTTTTGGTGACATTATATGCTGGCTTGAAAAATGGGTGTCTGATTATTTCTGGCTTGGTATTCTGCTGACATAATCTAATGTTTTGCTTTCGTTGTAAAGCCTTTTTGAAATCGGACAGTGTGGTTAGATTAACGAGAGTCTTGTCTTTAAATGGCTGTAAAATAGTCATATGTTTGAGAAATTGAAGTAATAGGATTTTTAAGGTTTTGAAAATCTCGCCACAGGATAGCAGTGGCTGTTACGTAGGTGGGACGAATTCGTCCCGCCTAGCCTAGAGAGGTTAACCTGTTTGGGCTAGGGGGCAGTATTGAGAATTTTGGAAAAAATATGTGCCCATTTTTAACTGCCTCCTACACCAACTCAGAAGCTAGAATATGCATATTATTGTTCAGGTTTGGATAGAAAACACCCTAAAGTTTCTAAAACTGTTTGAATGGTGTCTGTGAGTATAACAGAACTCCTATGGCAGGCAAAAACCTGACAAGGTTTCATGCAGGAAGCGGCCTGTCGGACAAGGAGTCGTGCGTCTTGCATCTGTTTATTGAAGAGTGAGGATCTTAGCTGTAACGTGACAATTCCCAGGGCTCCAATAGGCTCTCAGAACCCGGGAAAAACCTGAACGATGACGAGGCAGCCTCTGGCTGAAACAGATTATCGCCTTATCCAAGTGGCCGATCAGAGGACCATTGAATGAGGCGCGTGCACGATTCGCCCCCGTGGAAAAATTTCATTCGGCTGTTTAGCTTATTGCAGATTCCCGGTCGGAATATTATCGCTTTTCTACGAGATAAATGGCATAAAAATTGGTTTTAAACAGCGGTTGACATGCTTCGAAGTATGGTAATGGAATATTTAGACATTTTTTGTCACGCCATGCGCCATGCGCACGACCGTTATTTACCATTCGTATAGTGTCTAGAACGCACGAACAAAACAGAGGATATTTGGATATAACGATGGATTATTTGGGACCAAACCTACATTTGTTATTGAAGTAGAAGTCCTGGGAGTGCATTCTGACGAAGAACAGGAAAGGTAAGAACATTTTTCTTATAGGAAATAGGATTTTGGTGAAGGCTAATCTTGCCGGGTGTCTAAATAGCTAGCCGTGATGGCTGGGCTATGTACTTAGAATATTGCAAAATGTGCTTCATCCGAAAAGCTATTTTAAAATTGGACATATCGAGTGCATAGAGGAGTAATGTATCTATAATTCTTAAAATAATTGTTATGCTTTTTGTGAACGTTTATCGTGAGTAATTTAGCAAACTGTTAGTAAATTCCCCGGAAGTTTGCGGGGGGTATGCTTTTTCTGAACGTCACATGCTAATGTAAAAAGCTGTTTTTTGATATAAATATGAACTTGATTGAACAAAACATGCATGTATTGTATAACATAATGTCCTAGGTGTGTCATCTGATGAAGATCATCAAAGGTGAGTGCTGCATTTAGCTGTCTTCTGGGTTTTTGTGACATTATATGCTAGCTTGAAAAATGGGTGTCTGATTATTTCTGGCTGGGTACTCTGCTGACATAATCTAATGTTTTGCTTTCGCTGTAAAGCCTTTTTGAAATCGGACAGTGTGGTTAGATAAAGGAGAGTCTTGTCTTTAAAATGCTGTGAAATAGTCATATGTTTGAAAAATTGAAGTTTTTGTATTTTTGAGGAATTTGTAATTCGCGCCACGCCTATCATTGGATATTGGAGCAGGTGTTCCGCTAGCGGAACGTCTAGATGTAAGAGGTTAAGATTCATATGTTTTGCTGCAGGCCTTATAATAGATACTGTTGCTATGTGTCTAAAAACTCTGCCACTATACGTTGTATAAGAATCTATATTAGTCTTTGTGGTTAAGCCCTGGCTGTTGTGAGAGTGTGCTTGCAGGCTGGGTCTGAGTCAGACTGAAACTAGATAAAGAGAAGTAACCACTGTCTGGTTTTGACATGTTGATCTTGTGTGACAGTGGACAATGCTAATGAATTCAGAGAAGCTACTGCACTGGGTTACTTTATAAGGTAACCTCAGCTTATTGATACACACATACATTGACGTAGGTGATCAGACCACCAGGTAGTGATCACATGTATATAATCAGCTGTGTCTTTAGGTGGGGTGCAGAACTTACTCTGAAACATACATTATGTGTTTCCATTGTCAGCTTCTGTCTGCAATTGCATTAATAAATGTTTGATTAATTTACTTAATGATGATATTGTAAGACTGCTGATTTCACCAATAAGCCAATGATTGACAAGGAACATGGAACTTACCCCGGCAACAACGATAAGCCAATGATTGACAAGGAACAAGGAACCTACCCCGGCAACAACAATAAGCCAATGACTGACAAGGAACATGGAACTTACCCCGGCAACAACAATAAGCCAATGATCGACAAGGAACTAGGAACCTACCCCAACAGTCACATGCGCCAAATATAACATGGAAATGCTTACTTATAAGCCCATAATCAACAATGCAGTTTTAAGAAAAATAAGCATTAAGTAAAAAAATAACAAATAATTAAAGAGCAGGAGTGAAATTACATTAGCGAGGCTATATACACAGGGTACCGGTACAGAGTCAATGTGAGGGGGCACTGGTTAGTCGAGGTAATTGTACATGTAGGTAGAGTTAAAGTGACTATGCATAGATTATAAAAAGAGAGAAGCAGCAGCGTAAAAGGAGGGAGGGGGGACAATGCAAATAGTATGGGCAGGCATTTGATTAGATGTTCAGGAGTCTTTTGGCTTGTGGGTAGAAGCTGTTAAAGGTCTTACTCACATCGGCTACAGAGAGCGTGAATACAGTCGTCCGGAACAACTGATGCTCTCATGCATGTTTTGGTGTTGCTTGCCTCGAAGCAAGCATAAAAGTAATTTAGCTTGTCTGGTAGGCTTCTCCCAATGGGCAGCTCACAGCTGTGCTTCCTTTTGTAGTCTGTAATAGTTTGCAAGTCTTGTCACATCCGACGAGCATCGGTGCCAGTGTAGTACAATTCAATCTTAGTCCTGTATTGATGCTTTGGCTGTTTTATGGTTTGTCATAGGGCAAAGTAGGATGTCATATAAGCGTCACGGTTAGAGTCCCGCTCCTTGAAGCGTCAGCTCTACTCTTCGGCTCAGTTGCGATGTTGCCTGTAATCCATGGCTTCTGGCTGGGGTATGTGCGTACAGTCAATGTTGGGACGACACCATCGATGCAGTTATTGATGAAGCCAGTGACTGATGTGATGTACTCCACAATGCCATCGTAAGAATCCCAGAACATATTCCAGTCTGTGCAAAGCAATCCTGTAGCTTAACATCTGCTTCATCTGACCACTTTTTATTGACCAAGTCACTCGTGCTTCCTGCTTTAGTTTTTGCTTGTCAGTAGGAATCAGGAGGATAGAATTATGGTCAAATTTGCAAAATGGAACGCGAGGGAGAAATTTGTTTGCAACTCTGTTTGTGGAGTAAGGGTGGTCTAGAGTTTTTTTCCTCTGGTTGCACATTTAACATGCTGCTTAAAATTAGGTCAAATGGATTTAAGTTTCCCTGCATTAAAGGCCCCTGGCCACTAGGAGCGCCACCTCTGGATGAGCTGTTTCCTGTTTGCTTATGGCCGTATACAGCTCATTGAGTGCGATCTTAGTGCCAGCATTGGTTTGTGGTGGTAAATAGACCGCCACGAAACAAACATGTTAGATCGGGTTCAAGTCCGGGCTCTGGCTGGGCCACTCAAGGACATTCAGAGACTTGTCCCGAAGCCACTCCTGCGTTGTCTTGGCTGTGTGTGTGTGGTTAGGGTCGTTGTCCTGTTAGAATGTGAACCTTTTTTCCAGGCTGAGGTCCTGAGCACTCTGGAGCAGGTTTTCATCAAAGATCTCTCTGTACTTTGCACCGTTCATCTGTCCCTCGATCCTAACTAGTCTCTCAGTCCCTGCCACTGAAAAACAGCCCCACAGCATGATGCTGCCACCACCATGCATCACTGTAGGGATGTGCCAGGTTTCCTCCAGACGTGACACTTGGCATTCAGCCAAAGAGTTCAATCTTGGTTTCATCAGACCAGAGAATCCTGTTTCTCATGGGCTGAGAGTCCTTTTGGGGCCTTTTGGCAAACTCCAAATGGGCAGTCATGTGCCCTTTACTGAGGAGTGGCTACCGTCTGGCCACTCTACAGTAAAGCCTGATTGGTGGAGTGCTGCAGGGATGGTTGTCCTTCTGGATGGTTCTCTCATCTCCACAGAGGAACTCTGGAGCCCTGTCACAGTGACCAATACTCAGTTTGGCCAGGCGGACACTTCTAGAAACTTGTTCCAAATTTCTTCAGCTCTTTTTCCACCTGTTGCTCTTGGTAAATCCATTATAGGTCAGTGGATCTAATAAGCTATATGGAAATGTTTTAAGAAGGTCATACCAAGGATAATTTAGCTATTATCAAAACATATATATAAAACAAATATTTGCTGACAATGTATTTTTGGTCTTACTGCAGTTAGCCCATACAAACACATTAAATAACAGATTCACTACATGGAACAACAGATAGTCCCCCAAAAAATATAAAGGAAGTTTGTTCTATAGTGTCTGTCCTATATCTGAGAGACATAAGAAAGACAGGAAACATTATTTGTTTTGATGAACCCCTTACATTCAGATAAGTCTTGTGAGGCCTGTGGGAGTTTGGCTACTTAAAGGTCAGTTTGCCTCATAAAGAATGATAGAGTTCTGTAGTGGCCAAAAGGCTATTGTTGCGTGGTCATCGCCATTCAGGGCTTCCATCATTGTTCCGCCATTTTAAGTAGTCAACTGGGTTGGGATTTCAATGGGTTGTAGCCTCAGTGGCGCTGCCCGTGCTATCAAAGATGCTATAATGGCACAGATATAAAGATGAGTCTTATATCTATTTCTATGGCTTGTCTCAATAAAAATGTGTTGTGCAGTAATGCTGCCTTCAAGTGCTATTTTATTTATTTATTTTACCTTTATTTAACCAGGTAGGCAAGTTGAGAACAAGTTCTCATTTACAACTGTGACCTGCCCAAGATAAAGCAAAGCAGTTTGACACATATAACAACACAGAGATACACATGGAGTAAAACAAACATACAGTCAATAATACAGTAGGAAAATAAGTCTATATACAATGTGAGCAAATGAGGTGAGATAAGGGAGGTAAAGGCAAGAAATAGGCCATGGTGGCGAAGTAAATACAATATAGCAATTAAAACACTGGAATGGTTGATTTGACAGTAGATGAGTGTGCAAAGTAGAAATACTGGGGTGCAAAGGAGCAAAATAAATAAATAAATAAATAAATACAGTAGGGGAAGAGGTAGTTGTTTGGGCTATGTACAGGTGCAGTGATCTGTGAGCTGCTCTGACAGCTGGTGCTTAAAGCTAGTGAGGGAGATAAGTGTTTCCAGTTTCAGAGATTTTTGTAGTTCGTTCCAGTCATTGGCAGCAGAGAACTGGAAGGAGAGGCGGCCAAAGGAGGAATTGGCTTTGGGAGTGACAAGTGCGATATACCTGCTGAAACGCGTGCTATGGGTGGGTGCAGCTATGGTGACAAGCGAGCAGAGATAAGGCGGGACTTTACCTAGCAGGGTCTTGTAGATGACCTAGAGCCAGTGGGTTTGGCGACGAGTATGAAGCGAGGGCCAGAAAACGATGCCACAAATAGCGCATGCCACAAATAGTTTATTTCAAATCTTCTCTCATTGGTCGAGACAGATGTCTATCATCATGCCATGCGGCACTTTGGGGTGGACCCACCTGTCTCGATCAATGAAAGAAGACAAGATGGCAGCATCCACATTGTTGGATTACTTCATGGAGCAATAAATGTATTTATTTGAATCAGGAAGCATTTTCTATAATCGAACGGACCCCTTGGTACTTGACATTGTCCTCAATTTGTGAAGTCTCGTAAAATGCCAAAGTCAGTATCACTAAGTCTGGTTGAAAATTCTCTGTGTTACGTCCCTATCCTGTAACTCCCAGTAATGGATACCAAAAATCTTTGGTTAAATCACATTAGCCGTGTCCAAATACCCAGACTTGTGTTCTAGATAGTAGGTATTTTGGGTATGTGAAAAAATGACATTTTATAGTAGCACATGTCAAATTAAAACAAAATAAATACGCTTTAAATGCCAGGATGTCATATTAATGTTATATTTTCATCTAGTAGAATTCAATACACTCAATTGAGGAAGAGAATCATCTTTTGAGACCCATAATCAGCTAAAGGGAAACCAAAATGAACTAGTGGTGGGAATGCCATTGCATTCTCAGGAGGATGAGTGTAGTCTGCTGCAGGGGTGAACTGGGACAAGAAATCATATTATTTTGTATATATATATATATCTTAACAGGCACCTGTTGTTTACGAAGCGTGTTACAAATATCATTTTATTTGTAGGTGCTGTTTCCTCCAGTCAGTTCATCCTAACACTGTTCCTCTGTTACCTGTAGGTGCTGTTTCCTCCAGTCAGTTCATCCTAACACTGTTCCTCTGTTACCTGTAGGTGCTGTTTCCTCCAGTCAGTTCATCCTAACACTGTTCCTCTGCTACCTGTAGGTGCTGTTTCCTCCAGTCAGTTCATCCTAACACTGTTCCACTGTTACCTGTAGGTGCTGTTTCCTCCAGTCAGTTCATCCTAACACTGTTCCTCTGCTACCTGTAGGTGCTGTTTCCTCCAGTCAGTTCATCCTAACACTGTTCCTCTGTTACCTGTAGGTGCTGTTTCCTCCAGTCAGTTCATCCTAACACTGTTCCTCTGCTACCTGTAGGTGCTGTTTCCTCCAGTCAGAGTGGGATCTCTGCAGCAGAAGTGGAGCTGAGAGTCAGACCATGAGACAACATCACTCTCTACTGTGACTGTAGTGTTTCCATTGGAATATTTATTGTGTGGTTCAGGAATGGTTCTCATGAGCACCAGCCTACTCGTACGATCTCCGACTACTTCCAAAATCCTCTCCCTCACTTCACTCCGGTGTGGAACCCCTCTAACAACTCTTATGATCTACTGATTGAATCACTGAATCTGACCTTGGACTGTGGGACTGTGGAGCTGAATGATGAAGTGAAGATTCAGGTCTACCACTATGGAAAAGTCCGCACTTGGATTTTATTTGGTAAGAATTGTTTCCTTGTTTCATGTGTGAACATCCAGTAAAGTCCATGTTCCTCTGGTAGTGAACATGTTCTGAAGCTTTTTAATGTTTGATTTATCAAATGATGAACATCCAGTAATCATAACATTTAAATCTCAACATAATCTGTATGAGCTAATTTAGGCATCATAAAATGTAGTATTTATCCACAAAACATCTCGGCAACAAATAGGACATAGAAAAAGTGAGAAACGCACTCAGTGTGAAATGTGAGTTCATCATCAGGAGAATAGCTGCACCATGGGGGCAACAGCATAAAGGAAGTAAGTGTGGGTTTCCTGTGTATTGAGTGTGTCATCTCAGCCAATCAATGACTAGCTCTTGTCTGAGTACTGGAATTCCAACATCATAATATCAGACTTATCAACATTAGTAGTGGTGAATGTACGTATATGTTTACATGTGTTTATATATATATGGGGGTGTGTGGAGGGGGGGTATATGGGGGTGTGACAATATGATTGTAAATCATGCATAGTCCTTTTTGTGTTGTTGCTACTCTGATACTGTTACTGACAGCCCCAGCTACTCTGATACTGTTACTGACAGCCCCAGCTACTCTGATACTGTTACTGACAGACCCAGCTACTCTGATGCTGTTACTGACAGACCCAGCTACTCTGATACTGTTACTGACAGACCCAGCTACTCTGATACTGTTACTGACAGACCCAGCTACTCTGATACTGTTACTGACAGACCCAGCTACTCTGATACTGTTACTGACAGACCCAGCTACTCTCATACTGTTACTAACAGACCCAGCTACTCTGATACTGACAGACCCAGCTACTCTGATACTGTTACTGACAGACCCCAACTACTCTGATACTGTTACTGATAGGCCCAGCTACTCTGACACTGTTACTGACAGACCCAGTTACTGACAGACCCAGCTGCTCTGATACTGTTATTGAAAGAACCAGCTACTCTGATACTGTTACTGACAGACCCAGCTACTCTAAAACTGTTACTGACAGACCCAGCTACCCTGATACTGTTACTGACAGACCCAGTTACTGACAGACTCAGCTACTCTGATACTGTTATTGACAGACCCAGCTACTCTGACATTGTTACTGACATACCCAGCTACTCTGATACTGTTACTGACAGACCCAGATACTCTGATACTGATACTGACAGACCCAGCTACTCTGATACTGTTACTGACAGACCCAGCTACTCTGATACTGTTACTGACAGACCCAGCTACTCTGATACTGACAGACCCAGCTACTCTGATACTGACAGACCCAGCTACTCTGATACTGACAGACCCAGCTACTCTGATACTGTCACTGACAGACCCCAGCTACTCTGATACTGTTACTGACAGGCAAAGCTACTCTGACACTGTTACTGACAGACCCAGCTACTCTGATACTGTTACTGACAGACCCAGCTACACTGATACTGTTACTGACAGACCCAGCTACTCTGATACTGTCAATGACAGACCCAGCTACTCTGATACTGTTACTGACAGACCCAGCTGCTCTGATACTGTTACTGACAGACCCAGCTACTCTGATACTGTTACTGACAGACCCAGCTTCTCTGACACTGTTATTGACAGACCCAGCTACTCTGATACTGTTACTGACAGACCCAGCTACTCTGATACTGTTACTGACAGACCCAGCTACTCTGATACTGTTACTGACAGACCCAGCTACTCTGATACTGTTACTGACAGACCCAGCTACTCTGATACTGTTACTGACAGACCCAGCTACTCTGATACTGTTACTGACAGACCCAGCTACTCTGATACTGTTACTGACAGACCCAGATACTGACAGACTCAGCTACTCTGATACTGTTATTGACAGACCCAGCTACTCTGATACTGACAGACCCAGCTACTCTGATACTGTTACTGACAGACCCCAGCTACTCTGATACTGTTACTGACAGGCAAAGCTACTCTGACACTGTTACTGACAGACCCAGCTACTCTGATACTGTTACTGACAGACCCAGCTACACTGATACTGTTACTGACAGACCCAGCTACTCTGATACTGTCACTGACAGACCCAGCTACTCTGATACTGTTACTGACAGACCCAGCTACTCTGATACTGTTACTGACAGACCCAGGCACTCTGATACTGTTACTGACAGACCCAGCTACTCTAAAACTGTTACTGACAGACCCAGCTACTCTGATACTGTTACTGACAGACCCAGTTACTGACAGACTCAGCTACTCTGATACTGTTATTGACAGACCCAGCTACTCTGACATTGTTGCTGACAGACCCAGCTACTCTGATAGTGTTACTGACAGACCCAGATACTCTGATACTGATACTGACAGACCTAGCTACTCTGATACTGTTACTGACAGACCCAGCTTATCTGATACTGTTAATGACAGACCCAGCTACTCTGATACTGACAGACCCAGCTACTCTGATACTGACAGACCCAGCTACTCTGATACTGTTACTGACAGACCCCAGCTACTCTGATACTGTTACTGACAGGCCCAGCTACTCTGACACTGTTACTGACAGACCCAGCTACTCTGATACTGTTACTGACAGACCCAGCTACACTGATATTGTTACTGACAGACCCAGCTACTCTGATACTGTCACTGACAGACCCAGCTTCTCTGATACTGTTACTGACAGACCCAGCTACTCTGATACTGTTACTGACAGACCCAGTTACTCTGATACTGTTACTGACAGACCCAGCTACTCTGATACTGTTACTGACAGACCCAGCTACTCTGATACTGTTACTGACAGACCCAGCTACTCTGATACTGTTACTGACAGACCCAGCTACTCTGATACTGACAGACCCAGCTACTCTGATACTGACAGACCCAGCTACTCTGATACTGTTACTGACAGACCCATTACTCTGATACTGACAGACCCAGCTACTCTGATACTGACAGACCCAGCTACTCTGATAGTGTTACTGACAGACCCCAGCTACTCTCATACTGTTACTGACAGGCAAAGCTACTCTGACACTGTTACTGACAGACCCAGCTACTCTGATACTGTTACTGACAGACCCAGCTACACTGATACTGTTACTGACAGACCCAGCTACTCTGATACTGTCACTGACAGACCCAGCTTCTCTGACACTGTTATTGACAGACCCAGCTACTCTGATACTGTTACTGACAGACCCAGCTACTCTAAAACTGTTACTGACAGACCCAGCTACTCTGATACTGTTACTGACAGACCCAGTTACTGACAGACTGAGCTACTCTGATACTGTTATTGACAGACCCAGCTACTCTGACACTGTTACTGACAGACCCAGCTACTCTGATACTGTTACTGACAGACCCAGCTACTCTGATACTGTCACTGACAGACCCAGCTACTCTGATACTGTTACTGACAGACCCAGCTACTCTGATACTGTTACTGACAGACCCAGGCACTCTGATACTGTTACTGACAGACCCAGCTACTCTAAAACTGTTACTGACAGACCCAGCTACTCTGATACTGTTACTGACAGACCCAGTTACTGACAGACTCAGCTACTCTGATACTGTTACTGACAGACCCAGCTACTCTGATACTGTTACTGACAGACCCAGCTACTCTGATACTGTTACTGACAGACCCAGCTACTCTGATACTGTTACCGACAGACCCAGCTACTCTGATACTGTTACTGACAGACCCAGCTACTCTGATACTGTTACTGACAGACCCAGTTACTGACAGACTCAGCTACTCTGATACTGTTACTGACAGACCCAGCTACTCTGATACTGTTACTGACAGACCCAGCTACACTGATACTGTTACTGACAGACCCAGCTACTCTGATACTGTCACTGACAGACCCAGCTACTCTGATACTGTTACTGACAGACCCAGCTACTCTGATACTGTTACTGACAGACCCAGGCACTCTGATACTGTTACTGACAGACCCAGCTACTCTAAAACTGTTACTGACAGACCCAGCTACTCTGATACTGTTACTGACAGACCCAGTTACTGACAGACTCAGCTACTCTGATACTGTTATTGACAGACCCAGCTACTCTGACATTGTTGCTGACAGACCCAGCTACTCTGATAGTGTTACTGACAGACCCAGATACTCTGATACTGATACTGACAGACCTAGCTACTCTGATACTGTTACTGACAGACCCAGCTTATCTGATACTGTTAATGACAGACCCAGCTACTCTGATACTGACAGACCCAGCTACTCTGATACTGACAGACCCAGCTACTCTGATACTGTTACTGACAGACCCCAGCTACTCTGATACTGTTACTGACAGGCCCAGCTACTCTGACACTGTTACTGACAGACCCAGCTACTCTGATACTGTTACTGACAGACCCAGCTACACTGATATTGTTACTGACAGACCCAGCTACTCTGATACTGTCACTGACAGACCCAGCTTCTCTGATACTGTTACTGACAGACCCAGCTACTCTGATACTGTTACTGACAGACCCAGTTACTCTGATACTGTTACCGACAGACCCAGCTACTCTGATACTGTTACTGACAGACCCAGCTACTCTGATACTGTTACTGACAGACCCAGCTACTCTGATACTGTTACTGACAGACCCAGCTACTCTGATACTGACAGACCCAGCTACTCTGATACTGACAGACCCAGCTACTCTGATACTGTTACTGACAGACCCATTACTCTGATACTGACAGACCCAGCTACTCTGATACTGACAGACCCAGCTACTCTGATAGTGTTACCGACAGACCCCAGCTACTCTCATACTGTTACTGACAGGCAAAGCTACTCTGACACTGTTACTGACAGACCCAGCTACTCTGATACTGTTACTGACAGACCCAGCTACACTGATACTGTTACTGACAGACCCAGCTACTCTGATACTGTCACTGACAGACCCAGCTTCTCTGACACTGTTATTGACAGACCCAGCTACTCTGATACTGTTACTGACAGACCCAGCTACTCTAAAACTGTTACTGACAGACCCAGCTACTCTGATACTGTTACTGACAGACCCAGTTACTGACAGACTGAGCTACTCTGATACTGTTATTGACAGACCCAGCTACTCTGACACTGTTACTGACAGACCCAGCTACTCTGATACTGTTACTGACAGACCCAGATACTCTGATACTGATACTGACAGACCTAGTTACTCTGATACTGTTACTGACAGACCCAGCTACTCTGATACTGTTAATGACAGACCCAGCTACTCTGATACTGACAGACCCAGCTACTCTGATACTGACAGACCCAGGTACTCTGATACTGTTACTGATCGACCCCAGCTACTCTGATACTGTTACTGACAGGCCCAGCTACTCTGACACTGTTACTGACAGACCCAGCTACTCTGATACTGTTACTGACAGACCCAGCTACACTGATACTGTTACTGACAGACCCAGCTACACTGATACTGTTACTGACAGACCCAGCTACTCTGATACTGTTACTGACAGACCCAGCTGCTCTAAAACTGTTACTGACAGACCCAGCTACTCTGATACTGTTACTGACAGACCCAGTTACTAACAGACTCAGCTACTCTGATACTGTTATTGACAGACCCAGCTACTCTGATATTGTTACTGACAGACCCAGCTACTCTGATACTGTTACTGACAGCCCCAGATACTCTGATACTGATACTGACAGACCCAGCTAGTCTTATGCTGTTACTGACAGACCCAGCTACTCTGATACTGTTACTGACAGACCCCAGCTACTCTGATACTGTTACTGACAGGCCCAGCTACTCTGACACTGTTACTGACAGACCCAGCTACTCTGATACTGTCACTGACAGACCCAGCTTCCCTGATACTGTTACTGACAGACCCAGCTACTCTGATACTGTTACTGACAGACCCAGTTACTGACAGACCCAGCTGCTCTGATACTGTTATTGACAGACCCAGCTACTCTGATACTGTTACTGACAGACCCAGCTGCTCTAAAACTGTTACTGACAGACCCAGCTACTCTGATACTGTTACTGACAGACCCAGTTACTGACAGACTCAGCTACTCTGATACTGTTATTGACAGACCCAGCTACTCTGACATTGTTACTGACAGACCCAGCTACTCTGATACTGTTACTGACAGACCCAGATACTCTAATACTGATACTGACAGACCCAGCTAGTCTTATGCTGTTACTGACAGACCCAGGTACTCTGATACTGTTACTGACAGACCCAGCTACTCTGATACTGTTACTGACAGACCAAGCTACTCTGATACTGTTACTGACAGACCCAGCTACTCTGATACTGTTACTGACAGACCCAGGTACTCTGATACTGTTACTGACAGACCCAGCTACTCTGATACTGTTACTGACAGACCCAGCTACTCTGACACTGTTACTGACAGACCCAGCTACTCTGATACTGTTACTGAGAGAAGCACAGCTACTCTGATTCTGTTACTGACAGACCCAGCTACTCTTATACTGTTACTGACAGACCCAGCTACTCTGATACTGTTACTGACAGACCCAGCTACTCTGATACTGTCACTGACAGTCCAAGCTACTCTGATACTGTTACTGACAGACCCAGCTACTATGATACTTACAGGTCCAGCTACTCTGACACTGTTACTGACAGACCCAGCTACTCTGATACTGTTACTGACAGACCCAGCTACTCTGATACTGTTACTGACAGACCCAGCTACACTGATACTGTTACTGACAGACCTCAGCTACTCTGATACTGTTACTGACAGACCCAGCTACTCTGATACTGTCACTGACAGACCCAGCTTCTCTGATACTGTTACTGACAGACCCAGCTACTCTGATACTGTTACTGACAGACCCAGTTACTGACAGACTCAGCTACTCTGATACTGTTATTGAAAGACCCAGCTACTCTGACATTGTTACTGACAGACCCAGCTACTCTGATACTGTTACTGACAGACCCAGATACTCTGATACTGATACTGACAGACCCAGCTAGTCTTATGCTGTTACTGACAGACCCAGCTACTCTGATACTGTTACTGACAGACCCCAGCTACTCTGATACTGTTACTGACAGGCCCAGCTACTCTGACACTGTTACTGACAGACCCAGCTACTCTGATACTGTCACTGACAGACCCAGCTTCCCTGATACTGTTACTGACAGACCCAGCTACTCTGATACTGTTACTGACAGACCCAGTTACTGACAGACCCAGCTGCTCTGATACTGTTATTGACAGACCCAGCTACTCTGATACTGTTACTGACAGACCCAGCTGCTCTAAAACTGTTACTGACAGACCCAGCTACTCTGATACTGTTACTGACAGACCCAGTTACTGACAGACTCAGCTACTCTGATACTGTTATTGACAGACCCAGCTACTCTGACATTGTTACTGAGAGACCCAGCTACTCTGATACTGTTACTGACAGACCCAGATACTCTAATACTGATACTGACAGACCCAGCTAGTCTTATGCTGTTACTGACAGACCCAGGTACTCTGATACTGTTACTGACAGACCCAGCTACTCTGATACTGTTACTGACAGACCAAGCTACTCTGATACTGTTACTGACAGACCCAGCTACTCTGATACTGTTACTGACAGACCCAGCTACTCTGATACTGTTACTGACAGACCCAGCTACTCTGATACTGTTACTGACAGACCCAGCTACTCTGACACTGTTACTGACAGACCCAGCTACTCTGATACTGTTACTGAGAGAAGCACAGCTACTCTGATTCTGTTACTGACAGACCCAGCTACTCTTATACTGTTACTGACAGACCCAGCTACTCTGATACTGTTACTGACAGACCCAGCTACTCTGATACTGTCACTGACAGTCCAAGCTACTCTGATACTGTTACTGACAGACCCAGCTACTATGATACTTACAGGCCCAGCTACTCTGACACTGTTACTGACAGACCCAGCTACTCTGATACTGTTACTGACAGACCCAGCTACTCTGATACTGTTACCGACAGACCCAGCTACACTGATACTGTTACTGACAGACCTCAGCTACTCTGATACTGTTACTGACAGACCCAGCTACTCTGATACTGTCACTGACAGACCCAGCTTCTCTGATACTGTTACTGACAGACCCAGCTACTCTGATACTGTTACTGACAGACCCAGTTACTGACAGACTCAGCTACTCTGATACTGTTATTGAAAGACCCAGCTACTCTGACATTGTTACTGACAGACCCAGCTACTCTGATACTGTTACTGACAGACCCAGATACTCTGATACTGATACTGACAGACCCAGCTAGTCTTATGCTGTTACTGACAGACCCAGCTACTCTGATACTGTTACTGACAGACCTCAGCTACTCTGATACTGTTACTGACAGTCCCAGCTACTCTGACCCAGTTACTGACAGACCCAGCTGCTCTGATACTGTTATTGACAGACCCAGCTACTCTGATACTGTTACTGACAGACCCAGCTACTCTGATACTGTTACTGACAGACCCAGCTACTCTGATACTGTTACTGACAGACCCAGCTACTCTGACACTGTTACTGACAGACCCAGCTACTCTGATACTGTTACTGAGAGAAGCACAGCTACTCTGATTCTGTTACTGACAGACCCAGCTACTCTTATACTGTTACTGACAGACCCAGCTACTCTGATACTGTTACTGACAGACCCAGCTACTCTGATACTGTCACTGACAGTCCAAGCTACTCTGATACTGTTACCGACAGACCCAGCTACTATGATACTTACAGGCCCAGCTACTCTGACACTGTTACTGACAGACCCAGCTACTCTGATACTGTTACTGACAGACCCAGCTAATCTGATACTGTTACTGACAGACCCAGCTACACTGATACTATTACTGACAGACCTCAGCTACTCTGATACTGTTACTGACAGACCCAGCTACTCTGATACTGTCACTGACAGACCCAGCTTCTCTGATACTGTTACTGACAGACCCAGCTACTCTGATACTGTTACTGACAGACCCAGTTACTGACAGACTCAGCTACTCTGATACTTTTATTGACAGACCCAGCTACTCTGACATTGTTACTGACAGACCCAGATACTCTGATACTGATACTGACAGACCCAGCTAGTCTTATGCTGTTACTGACAGACCCAGCTACTCTGATACTGTTACTGACAGACCTCAGCTACTCTGATACTGTTACTGACAGGCCCAGCTACTCAGACCCAGTTACTGACAGACCCAGCTGCTCTGATACTGTTATTGACAGACCCAGCTACTCTGATACTGTTACTGACAGACCCAGCTGCTCTAAAACTGTTACTGACAGACCCAGCTACTCTGATACTGTTACTGACAGACCCAGTTACTGACAGACTCAGCTACTCTGATACTGTTATTGACAGACCCAGCTACTCTGACATTGTTACTGACAGACCCAGCTACTCTGATACTGTTACTGACAGACCCAGATACTCTAATACTGATACTGACAGACCCAGCTACTCTGATACTGTCACTGACAGTCCAAGCTACTCTGATACTGTTACTGACAGACCCAGCTACTATGATACTTACAGGCCCAGCTACTCTGACACTGTTACTGACAGACCCAGCTACTCTGATACTGTTACTGACAGACCCAGCTACTCTGATACTGTTACTGACAGACCCAGCTACACTGATACTGTTACTGACAGACCTCAGCTACTCTGATACTGTTACTGACAGACCCAGCTACTCTGATACTGTCACTGACAGACCCAGCTTCTCTGATACTGTTACTGACAGACCCAGCTACTCTGATACTGTTACTGACAGACCCAGTTACTGACAGACTCAGCTACTCTGATACTGTTATTGACAGACCCAGCTACTCTGACATTGTTACTGACAGACCCAGCTACTCTGATACTGTTACTGACAGACCCAGATACTCTGATACTGATACTGACAGACCCAGCTAGTCTTATGCTGTTACTGACAGACCCAGCTACTCTGATACTGTTACTGACAGACCTCAGCTACTCTGATACTGTTACTGACAGGCCCAGCTACTCTGACCCAGTTACTGACAGACCCAGCTGCTCTGATACTGTTATTGACAGACCCAGCTACTCTGATACTGTTACTGACAGACCCAGCTACTCTGATACTGTTACTGACAGACCCAGCTACTCTGATACTGTTACTGACAGACCCAGCTACTCTGACACTGTTACTGACAGACCCAGCTACTCTGATACTGTTACTGAGAGAAGCACAGCTACTCTGATTCTGTTACTGACAGACCCAGCTACTCTTATACTGTTACTGACAGACCCAGCTACTCTGATACTGTTACTGACAGACCCAGCTACTCTGATACTGTCACTGACAGTCCAAGCTACTCTGATACTGTTACTGACAGACCCAGCTACTATGATACTGACAGACCCAGCTAATCTGATACTGTTACTGACAGACCCAGCTACACTGATACTATTACTGACAGACCTCAGCTACTCTGATACTGTTACTGACAGACCCAGCTACTCTGATACTGTCACTGACAGACCCAGCTTCTCTGATACTGTTACTGACAGACCCAGCTACTCTGATACTGTTACTGACAGACCCAGTTACTGACAGACTCAGCTACTCTGATACTTTTATTGACAGACCCAGCTACTCTGACATTGTTACTGACAGACCCAGATACTCTGATACTGATACTGACAGACCCAGCTAGTCTTATGCTGTTACTGACAGACCCAGCTACTCTGATACTGTTACTGACAGACCTCAGCTACTCTGATACTGTTACTGACAGGCCCAGCTACTCTGACCCAGTTACTGACAGACCCAGCTGCTCTGATACTGTTATTGACAGACCCAGCTACTCTGATACTGTTACTGACAGACCCAGCTGCTCTAAAACTGTTACTGACAGACCCAGCTACTCTGATACTGTTACTGACAGACCCAGTTACTGACAGACTCAGCTACTCTGATACTGTTATTGACAGACCCAGCTACTCTGACATTGTTACTGACAGACCCAGCTACTCTGATACTGTTACTGACAGACCCAGATACTCTAATACTGATACTGACAGACCCAGCTAGTCTTATGCTGTTACTGACAGACCCAGGTACTCTGATACTGTTACTGACAGACCCAGCTACTCTGATACTGTTACTGACAGACCAAGCTACTCTGATACTGTTACTGACAGACCCAGCTACTCTGATACTGTTACTGACAGACCCAGCTACTCTGATACTGTTACTGACAGACCCAGCTACTCTGATACTGTTACTGACAGACCCAGCTACTCTGACACTGTTACTGACAGACCCAGCTACTCTGATACTGTTACTGAGAGAAGCACAGCTACTCTGATTCTGTTACTGACAGACCCAGCTACTCTTATACTGTTACTGACAGACCCAGCTACTCTGATACTGTTACTGACAGACCCAGCTACTCTGATACTGTCACTGACAGTCCAAGCTACTCTGATACTGTTACTGACAGACCCAGCTACTATGATACTTACAGGCCCAGCTACTCTGACACTGTTACTGACAGACCCAGCTACTCTGATACTGTTACCGACAGACCCAGCTACTCTGATACTGTTACTGACAGACCCAGCTACACTGATACTGTTACTGACAGACCTCAGCTACTCTGATACTGTTACTGACATACCCAGCTACTCTGATACTGTCACTGACAGACCCAGCTTCTCTGATACTGTTACTGACAGACCCAGCTACTCTGACATTGTTACTGACAGACCCAGCTACTCTGATACTGTTACTGACA
This sequence comes from Salmo salar, assembly GCF_905237065.1. Taxonomy (NCBI): domain Eukaryota; kingdom Metazoa; phylum Chordata; class Actinopteri; order Salmoniformes; family Salmonidae; genus Salmo; species Salmo salar. The sequence goes on from NW_025548569.1 coordinate 226,560, forward strand.
GACCCAGATACTCTGATACTGATACTGACAGACCCAGCTAGTCTTATGCTGTTACTGACAGACCCAGCTACTCTGATACTGTTACTGACAGACCTCAGCTACTCTGATACTGTTACTGACAGGCCCAGCTACTCTGACACTGTTACTGACAGACCCAGCTACTCTGATACTGTCACTGACAGACCCAGCTACTCTGATACTGTTACTGAGAGAAGCACAGCTACTCTGATTCTGTTACTGACAGACCCAGCTACTCTTATACTGTTACTGACAGACCCAGCTACTCTGATACTGTTACTGACAGACCCAGCTACTCTGATACTGTCACTGACAGTCCAAGCTACTCTGATACTGTTACTGACAGACCCAGCTACTATGATACTTACAGGCCCAGCTACTCTGACACTGTTACTGACAGACCCAGCTACTCTGATACTGTTACTGACAGACCCAGCTACTCTGATACTGTTACTGACAGACCCAGCTACACTGATACTATTACTGACAGACCTCAGCTACTCTGATACTGTTACTGACAGACCCAGCTACTCTGATACTGTTACTGACAGACCCAGTTACTGACAGACTCAGCTACTCTGATACTTTTATTGACAGACCCAGCTACTCTGACATTGTTACTGACAGACCCAGCTACTCTGATACTGTTACTGACAGACCCAGATACTCTGATACTGATACTGACAGACCCAGCTAGTCTTATGCTGTTACTGACAGACCCAGCTACTCTGATACTGTTACTGACAGACCTCAGCTACTCTGATACTGTTACTGACAGGCCCAGCTACTCTGACCCAGTTACTGACAGACCCAGCTGCTCTGATACTGTTATTGACAGACCCAGCTACTCTGATACTGTTACTGACAGACCCAGCTGCTCTAAAACTGTTACTGACAGACCCAGCTACTCTGATACTGTTACTGACAGACCCAGTTACTGACAGACTCAGCTACTCTGATACTGTTATTGACAGACCCAGCTACTCTGACATTGTTACTGACAGACCCAGCTACTCTGATACTGTTACTGACAGACCCAGATACTCTAATACTGATACTGACAGACCCAGCTAGTCTTATGCTGTTACTGACAGACCCAGGTACTCTGATACTGTTACTGACAGACCCAGCTACTCTGATACTGTTACTGACAGACCAAGCTACTCTGATACTGTTACTGACAGACCCAGCTACTCTGATACTGTTACTGACAGACCCAGCTACTCTGATACTGTTACTGACAGACCCAGCTACTCTGATACTGTTACTGACAGACCCAGCTACTCTGACACTGTTACAGACAGACCCAGCTACTCTGATACTGTTACTGAGAGAAGCACAGCTACTCTGATTCTGTTACTGACAGACCCAGCTACTCTTATACTGTTACTGACAGACCCAGCTACTCTGATACTGTTACTGACAGACCCAGCTACTCTGATACTGTCACTGACAGTCCAAGCTACTCTGATACTGTTACTGACAGACCCAGCTACTATGATACTTACAGGCCCAGCTACTCTGACACTGTTACTGACAGACCCAGCTACTCTGATACTGTTACTGACAGACCCAGCTACTCTGATACTGTTACTGACAGACCCAGCTACACTGATACTGTTACTGACAGACCTCAGCTACTCTGATACTGTTACTGACAGACCCAGCTACTCTGATACTGTCACTGACAGACCCAGGTTCTCTGATACTGTTACTGACAGACCCAGCTACTCTGACATTGTTACTGACAGACCCAGCTACTCTGATACTGTTACTGACAGACCCAGATACTCTGATACTGATACTGACAGACCCAGCTAGTCTTATGCTGTTACTGACAGACCCAGCTACTCTGATACTGTTACTGACAGACCTCAGCTACTCTGATACTGTTACTGACAGGCCCAGCTACTCTGACACTGTTACTGACAGACCCAGCTACTCTGATACTGTCACTGACAGACCCAGCTTCTCTGATACTGTTACTGACAGACCCAGCTACTCTGATACTGTTACTGACAGACCCAGTTACTGACAGACCCAGCTGCTCTGATACTTTTATTGACAGACCCAGCTACTCTGATACTGTTACTGACAGACCCAGCTGCTCTAAAACTGTTACTGACAGTCCCAGCTACTCTGATACTGTTACTGACAGACCCAGTTACTGACAGACTCAGCTACTCTGATACTGTTATTGACAGACCCAGCTACTCTGACATTGTTACTGACAGACCCAGCTACTCTGATACTGTTACTGACAGACCCAGATACTCTAATACTGATACTGACAGACCCAGCTAGTCTTATGCTGTTACTGACAGACCCAGCTACTCTGATGCTGTTACTGACAGACCCAGCTACTCTGATACTGTTACTGACAGACCAAGCTACTCTGATACTGTTACTGACAGACCCAGCTACTCTGATACTGTTACTGACAGACCCAGCTACTCTTATACTGTTACTGACAGACCCAGCTACTCTTATACTGTTACTGACAGTTCCAGCTACTCTGACACTGTTACTGACAGACCCAGCTACTCTGATACTGTTACTGAGAGAAGCACAACTACTCTTATTCTGTTACTGACAGACCCAGCTACTCTTATACTGTTACTGACAGACCCAGCTACTCTTATACTGTTACTGACAGACCCAGCTACTCTTATACTGTTACTGACAGACCCAGCTACTCTGATACTGTTACTGACAGACCCAGCTACTCTGATACTGTTACTGACAGACCAAGCTACTCTGATACTGTTACTGACAAACCCAGCTACTCTGATACTGTTACTGACAGACCCAGCTACTCTTATACTGTTACTGACAGACCCAGCTACTCTTATACTGTTACAGACAGACCCAGCTACTCTGACACTGTTACTGACAGACCCAGCTACTCTGATACTGTTACTGAGAGAAGCACAGCTACTCTGATTCTGTTACTGACAGACCCAGCTACTCTTATACTGTTACTGACAGACCCAGCTACTCTTATACTGTTACCGACAGACCCAGCTACTCTTATACTGTTACTGACAGACCCAGCTACTCTGATACTGTTACTGACAGACCCAGCTACTCTGATACTGTCACTGACAGTCCAAGCTACTCTGATACTGTTACTGACAGACCCAGCTACTATGATACTTACAGACCCAGCTACTCTGATACTGTTACTGACAGACCCCAGCTACTCTGATACTGTCACTGACAGACCCAGCTTCTCTGACTCTGTTACTGACAGACCCAGCTACTCTGATACTATTACTGACAGACCCAGTTACTGACAGACTCAGCTGCTCTGATACTGTTATTGACAGACCCAGCTACTCTGATACTGTTACTGACAGAGCCAGCTACTCTGATACTGTTACTGACAGACCCAGTTACTGACAGACTCAGCTACTCTTATACTGTTATTGACAGACCCAGCTACTCTGACACTGTTACAGACAGACCCAGCTACTCTGATACTGTTACTGACAGACCCAGATACTCTGATACTGTTACTGACAGAACGAGCTGGTCTGATGCTGTTACTGACAGACCCAGCTACTCTGATACTGTTATTGACAGACCCAGCTACTCTGACACTGTTACTGACAGACCCAGCTACTCTGATACTGTTACTGACAGACCCAGCTACTCTGATAGTGTTACTGACAGACCCAGCTACTCTGATACTGTTACTGACAGACCCAGCTACTCTGATACTGTTACTGACAGACCCAGCTACTCTTATACTGTTACAGACAGACCCAGCTACTCTGACACTGTTACTGACAGACCCAGCTACTCTGATACTGTTACTGAGAGAAGCACAGCTACTCTGATTCTGTTACTGACAGACCCAGCTACTCTTATACTGTTACTGACAGACCCAGCTACTCTTATACTGTTACTGACAGACCCAGCTACTCTTATACTGTTACTGACAGACCCAGCTACTCTGATACTGTTACTGACAGACCCAGCTACTCTGATACTGTCACTGACAGTCCAAGCTACTCTGATACTGTTACTGACAGACCCAGCTACTATGATACTTACAGACCCAGCTACTCTGATACTGTTACTGACAGACCCCAGCTACTCTGATACTGTCACTGACAGACCCAGCTTCTCTGACTCTGTTACTGACAGACCCAGCTACTCTGATACTATTACTGACAGACCCAGTTACTGACAGACTCAGCTGCTCTGATACTGTTATTGACAGACCCAGCTACTCTGATACTGTTACTGACAGAGCCAGCTACTCTGATACTGTTACTGACAGACCCAGTTACTGACAGACTCAGCTACTCTTATACTGTTATTGACAGACCCAGCTACTCTGACACTGTTACAGACAGACCCAGCTACTCTGATACTGTTACTGACAGACCCAGATACTCTGATACTGTTACTGACAGAACCAGCTGGTCTGATGCTGTTACTGACAGACCCAGCTACTCTGATACTGTTATTGACAGACCCAGCTACTCTGACACTGTTACTGACAGACCCAGCTACTCTGATACTGTTACTGACAGACCCAGCTACTCTGATAGTGTTACTGACAGACCCAGATACTCTGATACTGTTACTGACAGACACAGCTACTCTGATACTGTTACTGACAGACCCAGCTACTCTGATACTGTTACTGACAGACCCAGCTACTCTGATACTGTTAATTACAGACCCAGATACTCTGATACTGTTACTGACAGACGCAGCTACTATGATACTGTTACTGACAGACCCAGCTGCTCTGATACTGTTTTTGACAGACCCAGCTACTCTGATACTGTTACTGACAGACCCAGTTACTCTGATACTGTTACTGACAGACCCAGCTACTCTGACACCATTACTGACAGACCCAGCTACTCTGATACTGTTACTGACAGACCCAGCTACTCTGATACTGTTACTGACAGACCCAGCTACTCTGATACTGTTACTGACAGACCCAGCTACTCTGATACTGTTAATGACTAGCCCAGCTACTCTGATGCTGTTACTGACAGACCCAGCTACTCTGATACTGTTAATGAATAACCCAGCTACTCTGATGCTGTTACTGACAGACCCAGCTACTCTGACACTGTTACTGACAGACCCAGCTTCTCTGACACTGTTACTGACAGACCCAGCTACTCTGATACTATTACTGACAGACCCAGTTACTGACAGACTCAGCTGCTCTGATACTGTTATTGACAGACCCAGCTACTCTGATACTGTTACTGACAGAGACAGCTACTCTGATACTGTTACTGACAGACCCAGTTACTGACAGACTCAGCTACTCTTATACTGTTATTGACAGACCCAGCTACTCTGACACTGTTACTGACAGACCCAGCTACTCTGATACTGTTACTGACAGACCCAGATACTCTGATACTGTTACTGACAGAACCAGCTGGTCTGATGCTGTTACTGACAGACCCAGCTACTCTGATACTGTTATTGACAGACCCAGCTACTCTGACACTGTTACTGACAGACCCAGCTACTCTGATACTGTTACTGACAGACCCAGCTACTCTGATAGTGTTACTGACAGACCCAGCTACTCTGATACTGTTACTGACAGACCCAGCTACTCTGATACTGTTACTGACAGACCCAGCTACTCTGATACTGTTACTGACAGACCCAGCTACTCTGATACTGTTACTGACAGACCCAGCTACTCTGATACTGTTAATTACAGACCCAGATACTCTGATACTGTTACTGACAGACGCAGCTACTATGATACTGTTACTGACAGACCCAGCTGCTCTGATACTGTTTTTGACAGACCCAGCTACTCTGATACTGTTACTGACAGACCCAGCTACTCTGATACTGTTACTGACATACCCAGCTACTCTGACACCATTACTGACAGACCCAGCTACTCTGATACTGTTACTGACAGACCCAGCTACTCTGATACTGTTACTGACAGACCCAGCTACTCTGATACTGTTAATGAATAACCCAGCTACTCTGATGCTGTTACTGACAGACCCAGCTACTCTGACACTGTTACTGACAGACCCAGCTTCTCTGACACTGTTACTGACAGACCCAGCTACTCTGATACTATTACTGACAGACCCAGTTACTGACAGACTCAGCTGCTCTGATACTGTTATTGACAGACCCAGCTACTCTGATACTGTTACTGACAGAGTAGCTACTCTGATACTGTTACTGACAGACCCAGTTACTGACAGACTCAGCTACTCTTATACTGTTATTGACAGACCCAGCTACTCTGAAACTGTTACTGACAGACCCAGCTACTCTGATACTGTTACTGACAGACCCAGATACTCTGATACTGTTACTGACAGAACCAGCTGGTCTGATGCTGTTACTGACAGACCCAGCTACTCTGATACTGTTATTGACAGACCCAGCTACTCTGACACTGTTACTGACAGACCCAGCTACTCTGATACTGTTACTGACAGACCCAGCTACTCTGATAGTGTTACTGACAGACCCAGCTACTCTGATACTGTTACTGACAGACCCAGCTACGCTGATACTGTTACTGACAGACCCAGCTACTCTGATACTGTTACTGACAGACCCAGCTACTCTGATACTGTTACTGACAGACCCAGCTACTCTGATACTGTTAATTACAGACCCAGATACTCTGATACTGTTACTGACAGACGCAGCTACTATGATACTGTTACTGACAGACCCAGCTGCTCTGATACTGTTTTTGACAGACCCAGCTACTCTGATACTGTTACTGACAGACCCAGCTACTCTGATACTGTTACTGACAGACCCAGCTACTCTGACACTGTTACTGACAGACCCAGCTACTCTGACACCATTACTGACAGACCCAGCTACTCCGATACTGTTACTGACAGACCCAGCTACTCTGATACTGTTACTGACAGACCCAGCTACTCTGATACTGTTACTGACAGACCCAGCTACTCTGATACTGTTACTGACAGACCCAGCTACTCTGATACTGTTAATGACTAGCCCAGCTACTCTGATGCTGTTACTGACAGACCCAGCTACTCTGATACTGTTAATGAATAACCCAGCTACTCTGATGCTGTTACTGACAGACCCAGCTACTCTGACACTGTTACTGACAGACCCAGCTACTCTGATACTTTTACTGACACACCCAGCTACTCTGATATTGTTACTGACAGACCCAGCTACTCTGATACTATTACTGACAGACCCAGTTACTGACAGACTCAGCTGCTCTGATACTGTTATTGACAGACCCAGCTACTCTGATACTGTTACTGACAGAGTAGCTACTCTGATACTGTTACTGACAGACCCAGTTACTGACAGACTCAGCTACTCTTATACTGTTATTGACAGACCCAGCTACTCTGAAACTGTTACTGACAGACCCAGCTACTCTGATACTGTTACTGACAGACCCAGATACTCTGATACTGTTACTGACAGAACCAGCTGGTCTGATGCTGTTACTGACAGACCCAGCTACTCTGATACTGTTATTGACAGACCCAGCTACTCTGACACTGTTACTGACAGACCCAGCTACTCTGATACTGTTACTGACAGACCCAGCTACTCTGATAGTGTTACTGACAGACCCAGCTACTCTGATACTGTTACTGACAGACCCAGCTACTCTGATACTGTTACTGACAGACCCAGCTACTCTGATACTGTTACTGACAGACCCAGCTACTCTGATACTGTTAATTACAGACCCAGATACTCTGATACTGTTACTGACAGACGCAGCTACTATGATACTGTTACTGACAGACCCAGCTGCTCTGATACTGTTTTTGACAGACCCAGCTACTCTGATACTGTTACTGACAGACCCAGCTACTCTGATACTGTTACTGACAGACCCAGCTACTCTGACACCATTACTGACAGACCCAGCTACTCTGATACTGTTACTGACAGACCCAGCTACTCTGATACTGTTACTGACAGACCCAGCTACTCTGATACTGTTACTGACAGACCCAGCTACTCTGATACTGTTACTGACAGACCCAGCTACTCTGATACTGTTAATGACTAGCCCAGCTACTCTGATGCTGTTACTGACAGACCCAGCTACTCTGATACTGTTAATGAATAACCCAGCTACTCTGATGCTGTTACTGACAGACCCAGCTACTCTGACACTGTTACTGACAGACCCAGCTACTCTGATACTTTTACTGACACACCCAGCTACTCTGATATTGTTACTGACACACCCAGCTACTCTAATACTGTTACTGACAGACCCAGCTACTCTGACACTGTTACCGACAGACCCAGCTCTATGATATTGTTACTGACAGACTCAGCTACTCTGATACTGTTACTGACAGACACAGCTACTCTGATACTGTTACTGACAGACCCAGCTACTCTGATGCTGTTACTGACAGACCCAGCTACTCTGATACTGTTACTGACAGACCCAGCTACTCTGATACTGTTACTGACAGACCCAGCTACTCTGATACTGTTACTGACAGACCCAGCTACTCTGATACTGTTACTGACAGACCCAGCTACTCTGATATTGCTATTGACAGACCCAGCTACTCTGATACTGTTACTGACAGACCCAGCTACTCTGATACTGTAACTGACAGACCCAGCTACTCCGATACTGTAACTGACAGACCCAGCTACTCTGTTACTGTTACTGACAGACCCAGCTACTCTGATCGTGTTACTAACATACCATAGCTACTCTGATACTGTTACTGACAGACCCAGCTACTCTGATACTGTTACTGACAGACCCAGCTACTTTGATACTGTTACTGACAGACTCAGCTACTCTGATACTGTTACTGACAGACCCAAACACCAGGCCCCCCTTAAACCCTCCCCTACAGAGCAGCAGCACTAGCTGAGTAAACCACAATCACACACATAGGACAATTCATTATACGTAATGATATGAACACACACTCCCATATACCAACATTATTTATTTGTAAACACATACATACATTGATCACTACTAATGTTGATAAGTCTGATATTATGACGTTGGTATTACAGCACTCATATAAGAGCTAGCCACTGATTGGCTGAGAAGATACACTCAGTACACAGGAAACCCACACTAACGTCCTGTTGTTGTTGCCATGGTGCTGTCATTCAGCCTGAGGAAGAGAGTCCAAACGTTGTTATTACAAGTTCATTTGTCACATATATCTCTCCCCTTCACACATATTGACCAGAGTGTGTATGTTAATTGATTGGCCACTGTTCATTGATAAACACAGAGATCATTCATCAAATGATATAACAAGAAGTTTATAACACTGGGTATATTGCTCATCCTCCAATGCATCTTGGGTATTGTAGTTTAACTGTATTAAAACAGAACATTCAATGTTAAGTTAAGCGTACATGAGGTCAAACATGAGGTCTACTGCCTGACTACAGGATTAAAGGCCTATAGTTCAACTGAGCCTCTCTATAAGTGCAATTTCTTTAAGGTTTAAAGGTCAACTCTATCATCAAAATGTGTGTTTGTTTCTTCTTAGTGTCTACAGGTCTCTTAAAACCTGTTGGGGATACGGGGCAGTATTGAGAATTTTGAAAAAAATATGTGCCCATTTTTAACTGCCTCCTACACCAACTCAGAAGCTAGGAGATGCATACTATTAACAGATTTGGATAGAAAACACTCAGAATTTTCTAAAACTGTTTGAATGGTGTCTGTAAGTATAACAGAACTCATAAGGCAGTCAAAACCCTGAGACAAATTCTGACAGGAAGTGGATACCTGATGTGTTGAATTACTTTTAAGCCTATGCCATTGAAACACACAGGGAGGTATTAATCATTGAGCACTTCCTACGCCATCCACTAGATATCACCAGTCTTTACAAAGTGGTTTGAGTCTTCTACTGTGAAAACTGACCGAACAAGAGACTTGGAACGTTGGTCATAAGTGGATGGCCGATACAACAATGGCGCGCGAGTGCATGTTTGGGTACTCTCGTTCCAATACGTTTTAAAAGAGAATGCAATCGTCCGCCTTGAATATTATTGAAGTTCTGATTGAAAAAGGCCCTAATGATTTATGCTATACAACGTTTGACATGTTTGAACGAACGTAAATATTTTTTTTCCCTCTTTGATGAAGACAAGTCCGGCGGACGTCGTTCATGTTTTTAAATAGCCTACAGGACGCGCTAACAACACAGAGCTTTTTGGACATAAATTATGAGCTTTTTCGAACAAAACTACATTTGTTATGGACCTGGGATTCCTGTAAGTGACCTTCTGATGAAGATAATCAAAGGTAAGGGATTATTTACATAGTATTTTTGATTTTAGATCTCTCCAACATGGCGCTTAGTCTGTATCGCAAAGCCTATTTTTCATGGGCGCAGTACTCAGATTATTGCAAAGTGTGATTTCCCAGTAAAGTTATTTTTAAATCTGGCAATGCGGTTGCCTTCAAGAGATGTTAACCTGTTAGGGCTAGGGGGCAGTATTTACACGGCCGGATAAAAAAACGTACCAGATTTAATCTGGTTACTACTCCTGCCCAGTAACTAGAATATGCATATAATTATTGGCTTTGGATAGAAAACACCCTAAAGTTTCTAAAACTGTTTGAATGGTGTCTGTGAGTATAACAGAACTCATATGGCAGGCAAAAACCTGAGAAGATTTCATGCAGGAAGTGGCCTGTCTGACAAGGTGTTGTTGTTCTTGCCTCTGTTTATTGAAGAGTCAGGATCTTAGCTGTAACGTGACACTTCCTACGGCTCCAATAGGCTCTCAGAGCCCGGGAAAAAGCTGAACGATGTCGAGGCAGCCCCAGGCTGAAACACATTATCGCTTTTGCCAAGTGGCCGATCAGAGGACAAAGGAATTAGGCGCGTGCCCGAGTCGACCCAGTGATATATTTTCTTTCGGCTGTTTACCTAATTGCAGATTCCCGGTCGGAATATTATCGCTTTTTTACGAGAAAAATGGCATAAAAATTGATTTTAAACAGCGGTTGACATGCTTCGAAGTACGGTAATGAAATATTTAGAAATCTTTTGTCACGAAATGCGCCGTGCTCGTGACCCTTATTTACCATTCTGATAGTGTCCTGAACGCACGAACAAAACGCCGCTGTTGGAACATAACCTGTTAGGGCTAGGGGGCAGTATTGACACGGCTGGATAAAAAACGTACCCGATTTAATCTGGTTACTACTCCTGCCCAGTAACTAGAACATGCATATAATTATTGGCTTTCGATAGAAAACACTCCAACGTTTCTAAAACTGTTTGAATGGTGTCTGTGAGTATAACAGAACTCAAATGGCAGGTCAAAACCTGAGAGATTCCTTTACAGGAAGTGGTCTGTCTGACCATTTATTGTCTATCTTTGACATCTCATGCAATTACAAAGGATCTCTGAGGTAACGTGACACTTCCCACGGCTCCAATAGGCTCTCAGAGCCCGGGAAAAACCTGAATGTCGTCATTCCAGCCCCAGGCTGAAACACATTATCGCCTTTCTCAAGTGGCCGATCAAGGGACTGTGGGCTTAGGCGCGTGCACTGGTCGCCCCTGTCTTTGTGTTTTTTCCTCTGTTTGCCGAAAAGGAGATTCCCGGTCAGAATATTATCGCTTTTTTACGAGATAAATTGCATAAAAATAGATTTTAAACAGCGGTTGACATGCTTCGATGTACAGTATTGGAATATTTAGAATTTTTTTGTCACGAATTGCGCCATGCGCGCAACCCTGATTTACCATTTCGGATAGTGTCTGGGACGCACGAACAAAATGCCGCTATTCGGATATAACGATGGATTATTTTGGACCAAACCAACATTTGTTATTGAAGTAGAAGTCCTGGGAGTGCATTCTGACGAAGACAACAAAGGTAAGAACATTTTTGTTATTGTAAATCTGATTTTGGTGAAGGCTAAACTTGCCGGGTGTCTAAATAGCTAGCCCGTGATGGCAGGGCTATGTACTTAGAATATTGCAAAATGTGCTTTCACCAAAAAGCTATTTTAAAATCGGACATATCAAGTGCATAGAGGAGTTCTATATCTATAATTCTTAAAATAATTGTTATGCTTTTTGTGAACGTTTATCGTGAGTCATTTAGTAAATTGTTAGTAAATTCCCCGGAAGTTTTCGGGGGGTATGCTAGTTCTGAATGTCACATGCTAATGTAAAAAGCTGTTTTTTGATATAAATATGAACTTGATTGAACAAAACATGCATGTATTGTACAACATAATGTCCTAGGGTTGTCATCTGATGAAGATCATCAAAGGTTAGTGCTGCATTTAGCTGTCTTCTGGGTTTTGGTGACTTATATGCTGGCTTGAAAAATGGGTGTCTGATTATTTCTGGCTTGGTACTCTGCTGACATAATCTAATGTTTTGCTTTCGTTGTAAAGCCTTTTTGAAATCGGACAGTGTGGTTAGATTAACGAGAGTCTTATCTTTAAATGGCTGTAAAATAGTCATATGTTTGAGAAATTGAAGTAATAGGATTTTTAAGGTTTTGAAAATCGCGCCACAGGCTTCAAGTGGCTGTTACGTAGGTGGGACGAATTCGTCCCGCCTAGCCCAGAGAGGTTAAATGCTCCCCCGACGGGGTGATAATAGAAAAAATAGGACTACAATTAGCAGTGGTAAGCACAGGAGTCATGGCCAACGTATATTGGTTAGGAGGAATTGAGACAGATGTAGACAGAACAGCAAGGAGATGGGGTAAATTTATTCAGGCCCAAATACCTAAAGCCATGAGAGCAAAATCGGAATATCACTGCACAATGCAATTTGACCCTCATCAGGACCCATTATTAGAACAGCTCTGGGTTATGGGGGCAAATGGTAGGAAAGCACCAATTATGTCCCAATATATAATCATTGGAGAACAGGGAGCAGCCATGGATGTGATGGACGGAGATGGATCTGAATTTGTACAAGAATGGTTCAATGTTTCTGACTCTATCCCTCACATTACATTGCTGGTGAATCAAGGTTTCACATCAAAAGATCTAGGACCCATGATGAGGAAAGCTAAAGGAAAAATATGGGACAGAACAGACAATCCATTGATTTTTCCATTCCAAAGATAGCTGGATACAGAGGGGAGCCTCTATGGATAGACATGGGGTATGGAGAACACATGATGGTGCCATACTTGCCACCACCACCACCTTACTGGGTTTGCTTATTAATGATGCACATGATCTAGATCATTGTGCAAGGGGGGAGGTAGTAAGACAAATCAAAAAACAAGGTTTTTGGTCTCCATATCTACAGGCAACAGTAGATGAGATCTTGTCAAAATGTGAAATATGCGCGAAAAACAACATACGTAAAGGTATAACCACGCTCATAGGTCACATACCGGTCCCAGAAGGTCCATTTCGACACATTGTGATGGACTATGTAGACATGATAAAACCTGCTTATGGTAAAAGGTACATGTTAGTCATCATAGACAGGTTTAGCAGATGGATAGAAGCAGTACCGTCGGCTGATCAAGGAGCAAACACCGTGATAAAATTCTTATCAAAAGAAGTAATACCTAGGTTTGGTATTCCATCTGAAATCAGCTCAGACAATGGCGCAGCGTTTATACAAAAAGTGGTAAAAATCATAATACAGAAGCTAAGGATGAAACAAAGACTAGGATGTGTGTATCGTCCCCAATCGCAAGGAATCGTAGAGAGAGCCAACGGCTCGCTGAAAAACAAAACAATAAAGATTTGCCTATCCACAGGGCTTAACTGGGTAGATGCTTTGCCGCTTGCACTAATGAGCAGTCGCATGGAAACTAACAGAAACACGCACTTGTCACCGCATGAAATGCTTACGGGTCGACCCATGCCTGTGCCATCACTAGGGGGACTGTACAAAGGTCCCTCTTTAGACATACTAGAAACAGAACTAAAATCATATGTAAAGCACCTAACCAAGATACATGAAGTTATATATTCACAGGAGAAAAAGAAGGAACCGGAGCAGAGACCAGAGGGGCCACGCCAGGTGATACCAGGGGACCTGGTCTACATTCGGGTGTTCCGGAGAAAGTGGGATCAACCAAGGAGAGAAGGACCCTACGAGGTGGCCGAAGCAACATCCACAGCCGTCCAGGTGAAAGGAAGCAAGACGTGGTATCATCTCAACCACTGCACCAGAGTCCCAACAGAAAGAAGGAAACAACCAGATAGAAAAGAGGATGCTGAGGATGCTGATACACCAAACGGGGGCGCGACAGGAGAAGAAGCAGCGGAAGAAATTGTGGCTCCAAAAGGAAGCCAGGAAGCTAACAGGCCAAGTGGAAGCCAAGAGACAACTGATACACCACCAACTGCTCTCAGAAGAAGTAAACGAAGAAAGAGGGCGGGAGAAGAAACCTGCCAACCAACAATATTTAAACCTGTGGGACCAGAGACTCCAGGGGGGGGGAATGGGAACAATTCTTCCCTGGAATTGATGCCTACCCAGATGGGGAGCCAGGTGGATCAGAGGAGGGAGATTCTCAAACTAAAGAAGGAACTACCCCTACAGGAGCCATTGAAGAAGAAAATAGCCCAACGGGAGCTGCCGAAGGAGAAACTACTCAAACAGCAGGAGGAGAAACTTCCCAAAGGAGAGAAGAGGGAGACGTTCCAAGGGCCGAAGGGCAAGGGACTTTTACACTCACCCGGTCCCTCTGATGAACAATTGAATAGGAAAAAAAGAGAGGAACCTGCCAAACAATCGGGTAGGACAAACAAGGTTAGCATTCCAGTCCACTATACCTACAACGAAACCAAAAGCATCAGAAATAGGAGGGTTCTTTACTGACATTTGGAACTTGTTGACAAAACACAACAGTCCACCTCAAGAGGACGACGCGGATGAAGCAGCAAGTATGTTGGAACCAGAACCGCTCAAGGACAAAACATTGGAAGAAGCGGTAAAGAATGATTGGTATAAATGGGCTAGGTATACGGCGGACAGACATAGAATGGACGATTGTATCTTGTGCAGCAAACACAACTGTTAAATGTGACACTATCTGGGTGTTAGAGATTGCGGGGATTCGCAAATTTGATGACAAAGGATTAATTACCAATAGGAGGGGTTCGTGTGGCCACATCACTCAGGTTGCACCGTCTCTTACTATGTTAAAAACCCAAGATAGAGGTATTGCTGATAGCTTTTGGATGTGTGTAAAAAACAAACTTCTGAATATTCTTCCTGAAGAATGGATTGGATTATGTACTTTAGTCATAGCAGTCCAACAGGTTACCATCATCAAAACACCACAGGAGGAACATGTTAAAACTAGAACCAGGAGGGAGTATGAATCAGATCCTAGAGTGTACCTTGATTCAATTGGACAACCCAGAGGTGTGCCCAATGAGTTTAAGGCCAGAGATGAGATTAAATCTGGATTTGAATCTATATTTTTGTGGGTAAAACCCAATAAGAATTTAGTGTGGATTAATTATATATACTATAACCAACAAAGATTTATGAATTATACTGACTCTGCCTTGACAGCCTTAGGAGAACAGGTAAAGGCCACAAGCCAGATGACATGGCAGAATAGGGAAGCTCTCAACTGGCTATTGGCAGAGAAGGGGGGAGTTTGTGTAATGTATGGAGATGCTTGTTGTACTTTTATTCCCAACAACACTGCACCTAATGGAACATTTTCCCTAGCTATGAATAAACTTAAAGGGTTAAGAGCAGAAGTAAAGGCGAATGCTGGGTTTGATTCTCATGCCTGGGATTGGTTGGACCTGGCTTTGGGAAAATGGGGTGCTATGTTTACCAGGCTGGCCCTTATGATGGGTGGAGGTCTAGTGACATTGGGCATTGTATTTTGCTGTGTGGTGCCCTTGGTTAAATCACTTGTGGTCAAAACCACTATTAAACAGATGTCAGTACATAGAGCAGACCCTAGACATGAAAGGGGGTCAGGAAAGAAGTTTAAGGAACATATACTGGATCCACCTCTCATAATCAATCCTGTCCCTGGTAACCCTGGACATTATACGGACAAGTATGGAAAACCTTGCAATGCTGTTGGAGGACCCCTTACCCTTTTGGTAATCCTAACTGTCGTCATGGGGTAATTCTTGGGGGAGGTTATGAGTGCCATGATTGGCGTCCTGGTGGGTTTCCTGTGTATGCCAAAGACCCCGATTCGGATGAGATAGTGCTTGTCCATGTAAAAAAAAAAAAAAATGTCTGCAACCCAGGCGTTACAAGTGGTGCTCCAAAGAGAACAATGATGGGCATTACCATCATCATGAACCCTTATTCTGTGCAATGTGCCAAAGAGAGGATTGCCCTATATGTGGTATGACTTTGAACAAACCTTAAGTGTATGTTGTATTTTATGTTTGTTTTATGGTTTTCATACATATACAAATGTATGCAATTTCTTTTAAATTCAAGTTAGTTCTGCCTTCCTAAGATGAGGATCATTTATTACACGCTAGGAAACAGAAGGTATTCTCGTTACAAGTGTCTACAAACCATGCCCTTAATCTTCTAGCAGTAATGAGTGTCTCAATATGGAATGTTGTCTATAACTTTTATTTTTGCTCACTTGGGCCTTGTTCAGATTCATAGTAAGAATATTAACTTTAAGTAGGTCTATTATGTTTATTATTCTTTTAAATTCTTGTTATATTCTATACTCTACATAACTGAGATAACCTCAGGCAAGGCTATGTACTACATGCTCATGGATCTTCGTAGTATACTGATTTATATATGTATCCTTATTTACTATTTCAAGTTTGACTGGATCTTTTACTCCAATCTATGTTATTGGATTGGAGATGTTTGGTCCAGTATATGATACGTTTGACTGGATCTTTTACTCCTATCTGTGTTATTGGATTGGAGATGTTTGGTCCAGTATATGATAAGTTTGACTGGATCGTTTACTCCTATCTATGTTATTGGATTGGAGATGTTTGGTCCAGTATATGATTATGTTTTATCTGTTCACATTTCGTTCAATACATTTACTATTCTATGTATCTATTATTTTGCTTCCATCCTTATTGTCTCTAGTTTAATCATGTATGATATGGGACTAATTAGTCCCAGAGGAGGGATTTATGTGGGAGAAAGGTAGACTTGCTGAGGGAAAGAAAAATAGAAATACATTAGCTAGCAAAAGAGGAGACTGGCAGCAGGCCCTGAGTGGAAATAACAGATGGCTATACATCCCCAAGCAGGAACCACGCAAAGACCAGGCAAGCTGTATGTATGGCCATGACTAAATATATGCCAAGCGTAAGCATGCAATGCAGGCATTATTTTCATATCCATATGAGGAGAGTCTAGCCATCAATATGCTAGAGCTAAAAGCAGATATGGGCGTTATCCATTGGGTTGAAAGAAAAAGGTGGCAGAACGCATAGGGGGTTTTACTTCATTTACATAAAGGATGGACCTATGTATTGTATATGCATAAAAGCAGAGCCGGGGCCCAAGGAAGGGAGTTGTTGTCCGCGGACCGGCTCGGCTTTATTACTCTGTATTAAAGTCTATATTGAATTTACAAGTTCTTGTAAGAAGTGTTATTCTTAAGACAATTTTCCACGACAGTAACATACACAGGGTGAACGAGCGATACGTCCTTGAACTGTAGTTTCAGCATGACTCTCAATGTGAGAGGCGAGGTAGTCTGAGTGACCCCTCGAAGTGTAGTTTCGCATTGTTCCACTTTTAACCAACGTTTAGTTGGCTTCAAAGCCCTTTTGAGATCATCAAACAATGTTTGAGAGATGAGTGATATTGTCGCACCCGAATCAAGTTAAGCAGTCCTCCAGGACTGTTTCCAGGTATGGCCGTTTAGATTTGTGGTTAGTGGACATATTCCCCACAAAGTGGAGTGGTCGTTCGCAACGACGTGATGTGCCATTTCTGTTCAAGGTGGAAGCAGATTGACTTTTCCGATTTTGAGTGGGCTTGGCTTTAACGAAGCGTTTGACCTTTTTCTTCGCAACTTTTGTATCAGAGTCTATAGACAGAGCCCAGGGGCTTGTTTCTTGATCAAGCGGGCCCTGGATAGGGTCTTGAATGAGAGCGGGAGAAATTTGAACTTTAACGTCCTTGCTATCGGTGTTAATTTCTGCGGACCTGGTGTCCGGTAATTCCCCGTCTAGTCCTTGTGACTTATCTTTTACCCTTTTCTCAAATTGTTCTCGCTTTAGTTCTTCCCGTAGTGGGACTTCTGGAGAACCTTGGTCTACGTTTTGATCATCCTTCAACCCTTTGTTACCCTTGTGCTCTGACACTTTGTGTGGGTTGGGTGCAGGAACGTAGCGAACAGGTCGATTGTAGCGGTAGTCGTTTTGAAGGCGACGTACTTTACAGTTATTTCGACCGCGGCGGTTATTGGAATCATGGTTTCGTGGTAGAAACTGTTGTGGTGCGTCATCTCTCGACGCTCCAATACCTGATAATGCACCCTCTAACTGGAGTGAGTGCTCCTGGTCAAACTTCAAAACCGTGTGGTCAGGGCTCTTAGAGTTGCGAGCTTTTGATGCCTCTAAAGCTGTGCTTGCAAGCTCTCTGAGTTGTAAGATAGGCAAGCCAACGTGGGCGGCAGGGCCCAAGTAGGTAATGAAGGTGGGATACATGTTCGACAGAAACATTTGTTTGAATGGTAACAGCTCTTCCATTCCTGTTTCTGTGAGTAGGCCAAAGTAAGCTGAACGAAGCCTATGATTGAAAGCTTGTGGGTGTTCGTTCCGAGCTTGTTTGACCGTGTTAGCCAGTGAGCTATCGTGTTTGCGAGTCGCAGAACCACTGAATTCTAATTTCAAAGCAGTGGCAAGTTTAGCATAGTCATTTAGCACGTGTTGCTGTTGTAGACAAATGAACCTTGTCACGTGTCTATTCGACGTTCGCTTCAACAGGTAAACCCTGTCAGAACCCGTAGCGTTCGGGTAGCCACCCAACGCGTCCTCTATGTCAGCTAGGAACGTCTCAGTATCGTTTGGCTGACCTGGAACGGGGTCAAAGGTGGGGAAATTCTTGACGAGTTTGTCAAGGTATTCTGCGCCAAGCGGGCGGAGAGGGTTGGCTTCATCCTGTGGAGAAATTGGGGCCGACAGGCCAAGAGGAGAAGCCAAGCTTTGGCTTTGTTGGCCAAGAGGCTCCATATTACTCAGTGCCGAATGGCCAAGAGGAGAAGACTGAGGGACACATGATGGAGGCAATGTCTGAAACCTATCGTCTTCACTCCTTTGAGTACCGGACTCCGGTTGCTTGGATGGGTAGTCATGCTGTAGAGCGTGACCATTCTGGACTTCCTCCAGATGGTACCTAAGGGTGGTCGTCTGCTGCATTGCAGAGTCCACTTGAGCGCTTAGAGTACCGATTTTGGACACGTGAGTGTCACCTCTGCTCCTTTCGGTCTCAAACTTATCTGTCATGGTTTGCAGATAGAGGTCTCGCGTACGGAGCGAGAGATTCAGTGATGAGATTTCCTCTGCTTGCTTAGAAATCAATATTTCCATCCTCATCACCTGAGTTCTCTCATCATTCATTTGGTCTGCGACTTCAATAAGTTCTGCTGATTTTTCATCCAACTTTGTCATTGTGTTCATCAACTGATCGTCTTTGGTCTGCAGAATTTGGAGTAGAACATTGTTACCTTGAGTAACGTTCAACAAAACTGCCTGCATGTTATCAAATTGTGCGCTCCTGTTTATAGATAACTCGGCAGATTTAGCTAGTTTGGAGTGGACTACATCGTATTTATTTTTGGCTAAATCGAGTTGTTCCTGCATATGACGATTTTGTTGGAGAGTTTGTGCTCGTTCATCGTCATAAGTATTTGCAATTACTTTTAATTCTTCCGATTTCAAACGCAGTTCCTCGGCTAGCAGAATGTTTTCATTTCCTGCTTTTGTCAATAGTTGCTCAGTTCTCTCCACCTTTGCCCTCATGTTAGCCATGTCTTGCACGTGCTTCAGCTGTGCACTGTGGTATTGGATCGATGCCAACCTTTGATGGCGATACATAAGTGCTAAAGTGGAGAGAACCGTCACAAAGCCTGTGTTTGATGGTTGATTTGGCATAATTAGGGTTGGTATCGCTGCTGAGGTCAGAGATCAATCCTTTTATGGGTGGAGGTTCACTAATTAGCGGAGGAGTGGTGACTACCTCCTTTGGTAGCTTGCACATTATTAGAAAAATTTAGAGGAAAAATGTTCCTAATTTTTTCAATGTTTGGGTTTGCTATTCATTGGAAGCTGCAAAGACAAGTTTAATCTATTTATAGATGTTGACGAACCATCAGTACTGTACCAGTAATGTGGAAGTTGGACGTGAATGAATTTGCAAAAGCAAATTGAATTAATTAATCAATGCCAATGATTAATCCTACCTGGGTAGGCTATCTGGGTATTAAACTTGAATTGACCTGAGAGGATGTGAAGTTTACAAGTGTCTCATTTGATTGCAAGAACATTAAGGTATGTTCAACAATTTAACTTATTAAATTGAATGAGATGATAATCCATACAATCTCCATTGATTGGATATCATAAGTGTAAACAGTAGTTCAAATGTTGGGAACACTCCCTACTATGGTACACTTCTTCCTTGGGCCGAAGCCACATGGGATTCCCGCGGGGGCGGGACTTCTGTCAGTACTGGATTACTGAATGGGTTTTGCAAAAACCAAATTTTACTGATTGATCAATTTTAATGATAAATCAAACCTGTATAGGCTATTTGGGATTTAAACTTTAATTAACCTGAGAGGTTTATTCATCTAGGTTAATGTGGAAAAAAGATGACAATGACTCATTTAGAAAACTCATCAATTTGGATATTATTTAACCTCTTACATCTAGACGTTCCGCTAGCGGAACACCTGCTCCAATATCCAATGATGGGCGTGGCGCGAAATACAAACTCCTCTAAAATCCGAAAACTTCAATTTTTCAAACATATGACTATTTTACAGCATTTTAAAGACAAGACTCTCGTTAATCTAACCACACTGTCCGATTTCAAAAAGGCTTTACAGCGAAAGCAAAACATTAGATTATGTCAGCAGAGTACCCAGCCAGAAATAATCAGACACCCATTTTTCAAGCTAGCATATAATGTCACAAAAAACAAAACCAAAGCTAAATGCAGCACTAACCTTAGGACATTATGTTATACAATGCATGTATGTTTTGTTCAATCAAGTTCATATTTATATCAAAAACCAGCTTTTTTACATTAGCATGTGACGTTCAGAACTAGCATACCCCCCGCAAACATCTGGTGAATTTACTAAATTACTCACGATAAACGTTCACATAAAACATAACAATTATTTTAAGAATTATAGATACAGAACTCCTCTATGCACTCGATATGTCCGATTTTAAAATAGCTTTTCGGTGAAAGCACATTTTGCAATATTCTCAGTAGATAGCCCAGCCATCACGGCTAGCCATTTAGACACCCACCAAGTTTAGCCCTGACCAAACTCCGATTTACTATTACAAAAGTTTGATTACCTTTGTTGTCTTCGTCAGAATGCACTCCCAGGACTGCTACTTCAATAACAAATGTTGGTTTGGTCCAAAATAATCCATCGTTATATCCAAATAGCGGCGTTTTGTTCGTGCGTTCTAGACACTATCCGAAGTGTAAATAAGGGTCACGAGCATGGCGCAATTCGTGACAAAAGATTTCTAAATATTCCATTACCGTACTTCGAAGCATGTCAACCGCTGTTTAAAATCAATTTTTATGCCATTTTTCTCGTAAAAAAGCGATAATATTCCGACCGGGAATCTGCGTTTAGGTAAACAGAGGAAAGAAAACAAAGCATTCTGTCGACGCGGGCACGCGCCTGAGTCTCACAGTACTGTAACCATCCACTACCCAAACGCGCTACTTTGTTTCAACCAGAGCCTGCAAAGCCACAATTCAGCTTTTTTCCGCCTTCTGAGAGCCCATGGGAGACGTAGGAAGTGTCACGTAACAGCAGAGATCCTCTGTAATGGATAGAGATGGCAAAGAAGGCAAAGAAATGGTCAGACAGGCTACTTCTTGTACAGAATCTTCTCAGGTTTTGGCCTGCCAAATGAGTTCTGTTATACTCACAGACACCATTCAAACAGTTTTAGAAACTTTGGAGTGTTTTCTATCCAAAGCTAATAATTATATGCATATTCTAGTTTCTGGGCAGGAGTAATAATCAGATTAAATCGGGTACGTTTTTTATCCGGCTGTGAAAATACTGCCCCCTATCCATAACAGGTTAAAAGATCCACTTGAGAATGTAAATCTGGCAATTTCACTTATTAGTTCAATTGAATAAGACATCGATATCCGTCTGGATATCACGAGTAACGACTTGAGTGTCACCTGACTAATTCTTCTTGAAGGAAAGTACTGGTGACTCTTCCGAGGTCCCTGCTGGCACACTCTGAAATCAAACGGAAGTACCCAGGGCGGGACTTCCGTTCCGCAAGTCGGATGAATTACAATGTGGCACAAAACAAAATGTCTGTTTTCCCTTTTGTTAGCTTAGCATCTCGAGCAAGCTAATCCTACTTTTTGCATATTTCAGCATAACATAGGATTCCCTTGGCAAGGGAAAGGTTTTACTAATAACGTATGATGTTCAAACCCTTTTCGGCGATATTTGACGATGTTTTAACCGGAACTCGCGGCAAACAACGAAATGCACCGTGGTCTACTCGCATCGAAACGCGAGAGAGACAGAGAGATACTTATCGCTGGTCAAGCTAATCTCTCCTAAATTTCAATCGACTGGCTCTTTGTCCTCGCTCGAGAAATTAATAATGACCTAGCCAACACGCGTCTGAAAAGCGTGAGGCAGAAATAGCCCAGCGTTTGGCCAAACGCGCTATTTCTCAGATAGCTTTATCAGCCCTCATACAGAACTGTATAGCTTATGCTACCCACTGACTACGTCAGAAAACAACACGGAGGCGATTCTCCAGAGCACACACGCACCAATAATTCCGGTCTACAATTCCCATAATGTATATAATAAACTTGGTATATTATGTAATCTGCTTTTCAATTTTATATAGGCTGAATCAAAATGAAAGCGTCATCCTATTTTAGATTCCTCGCACGGGGGCTCCAAATGTCGGGGGCTCCAATATGTCTGTTCAGACCCTTTTCGGATCATTGAACAATGTTAAATTCTTAGGAAGCAGAGTATACTCTGGGCTAACAAGTGGAGAAGGCACTGTAAAATTGGGTTTAATTATTTATTTACTAAATACCTAAACTATTCACACAGAATTACAAATACAACGAATACAAATGATGTCATAGTTGATGGCTGGTTACACAAAGGAAAGGGGGTTGGGCTTGAATGAAAGAGCGGGAAGACTTAGGAACAAAGAAACAGCAGCTATGCTATCGTAAATACATTATCTTATGCATTCTAAATTACCGCCCATTTGGAAAAGGAAAATGCAATAAATATTTACTCTGAGCTGCGCTTCGGTAGATTGGTCGTAGATGCTGGCCGGGTTGGCCAACAGATCTTCCTGTCCTCGGAAGAATGTCTCTGGTGGTAAATTGGATACGTGGTGGTATCTTTGTCTGTCTGTTAGACTGGATACGTCGTCCGTCCTTTCCTAGCCCCCGTCTACAGCGGCCGCTGCTAACTCAACGGCTAGGAAGTATCACTTCTGTAGTGAATAAGCTCAAAGTTCATACCATTCGCCACCAAATCTCACACCGAGGTTGGCTTAGTTCTGTACTTGACGTGTGTCCTTCTAACGTAGAGGCTGCAGACCTCACGTACTGGAACATTGGTTATCTTTTCGTCAAAGGCTTATATAGTGGAGAGGGGGAAGGATGTGTTTCATCGTTTATAACCCCTGTCTCTTCACAGGGGTGGGCCACTGATCAAGCAGGGCACTTTCCTTATGAAAACCCAATTCTCTCATTTGGAAGCTAAAATTACATTTAATCTCCTAACAAACAATTTCAATATCAAACATTTCAATTGCATAACAATTCCATGTTACTCTGATAACTAGAGGGTGTATACTTTCTCAGGTACAGTTTATGTCGTCCTGTCATCAGTCATAATGTCTCAGATGACAACCGAACTGACATCGATACTCATTACGTTCCCAAGCATATTTCCAACTGGTTTTATTACCAAAATATGGTTCCTTTTCCCCATTTGTTTGATGTTCCCAGACTCTCTATATTTAACACAGGCTATTCAAGTCCTTCAGTAGGGTCAGAAAGAGAGGGGAAGGGAGAGAGGTATTTATGGGGGGGTCATAAACCTTACCCACAGGCCAACGTCATGACAGTCTTTATCCCTGTAGTCAGTCAGTAGACCTAATGTTAGACCTAAAGTAGGCCTTTATACCTGCAGTCAGGAAGTAGGCCTTTCGTTAGAACTAAAGTAGGCCTATAGGCCTTTATACTTGTAGTCAGGCAGTAGTCCTTTATACCTGTAGTCAGGCAGTAGTCCTAATGGTTGTACTAAAGTAGGCCTTTATACCTGTATTCAGGCAGTAGGCCTAATGTTAGACCTAAAATAGACCTTTATACCTGTAGTCAGGCAGTAGACCTCATGTTTGACCTCATGCTTGACCTCATGCTTGATCTATTTCAGGTAACCTGACAGTCAAACTCTTTAACTGGGACACACAGATGACCATATTGACCCCAGTCCAGTGGTTGATCATAACACTCTGATAACATGGAGACTAAACACTAAGTATTAGACCATAATACTCTGATAACATGGAGACTAAACACTAAGTATTAGACCATAACACTCTGATAACATGGAGACTGAACACTAAGTATTAAACCATAACACTCTGATAACATGGAGACTAAACACTAAGTATTAAACCTTAACACTCTGATAACATGGAGACTAAACACTAAGTATTAGACCATAACACTTTGATAACATGGAGACTAAACACTAAGTATTAGAGCATAACACTCTGATAACTCAACACTACGTCCTGGATACAGCCATTAGCTGTGATATATTGGCCATATACCACAACCCTCCAAGGTGCCTTATTGCTGTTATAAACAGGTTACCAATGTAATTAGAACAGTAACAAGTTATTTTGCATCATACCTGTGGTATATTGTCTCATATATATATAGCATGGCTTTCAGCCAATTAGCATTCATGAATATATAGCATTCAACTAGCGAGTTTTAAAACCAACATTTAATTAATGAATAGAGATAGTGTTATTTTTCATGATGGATCATTTTATTTAGAACACTGATCTATGGTGTTCATAATAGTAAACTACAATACCCAAGATGCATTGGAGGATGTGCTATACACCCAGTGTTAAACAGTACTTTTCATACCATCTGATGAATGGTCTCTGTGTTTATCAATGAACAGTGGACAATCAATTAACATCCACACTCTGGTCAATATGTGTGAAGGGTAGAGATATATGTGACAGATGAACTTGTTATAACAACGTTTGGACTCTATTCCTCAGGCTGAATGACAGCACCATGGCAACAACAACAGGAAGTCAGTGTGGGTTTCCTGTGCACTGAGTTGTCCTCTCAGCCAATCAGTGTCTAGCTCTTATATGAGTACTGTAATGCCAACATCATAATATCAGACTTATCAACATTAGTAGTGGTAAATGTATGTATATGTATACAGTGGGGCAAAAAAGTATTTAGTTAGCCACCAATTGTGCAAGTTCTCCCACTTAACCTGTTTAGGATAGGGGGCAGTATTGACACGGCTGGATAAAAAACATACCCGATTTAATCTGGTTACCACTCCTACCCAGTAACTAGAATATGCATATACTTATTACATATGGATAGAAAACACCCTAAATTTTCTAAAACTGTTTAAATGGTGTCTGTGAGTATAACAGAACTCAAATGGCAGGTCAAAACCTGAGAGATTCCTTTACAGGAAGTGGCCTGTCTGACCATTTCTTGAACTTCTTTTCCATCTCTATCATTTACTAAGGATCTCTGCTCTAACGTGACACTTCCCACGTCGTCCATAGGCGCTCAGAGCCCGGGAAAAAACAGAATGTCGTCATTCCAGCCCCAGGCTGAAACACATTATCGCCTTTCTCAAGTGGCCGATCAAGGGACACTGGCTTATGCGCGTGACCCCGACCGACCCCGACCGCCCCCGCCTTTGGGATTTTTTTCCTCTGTTTGCCGAAAAGGAGATTCCCTGTCGGAATATTATCGCTTTTCTACGAGAAAAATGTCGTAAAAATTGATTTTAAACAGCGGTTGACATGCTTCGAAGTACGGTAATGGAATACTTAGAATTTTATTGTCACGAATTGCGCCATGCGCGCGACACTTCTTTACTATTTCGGATAGTGTCTGGAACGCACGAACAAAACGCCGCTATTCGGATATAACGATGGATTATTTTGTACCAAACCAACATTTGTTATTGAAGTAGCAGTCCTGGGTGTGCATTCTGACGAAGACAACAAAAGGTAATCAAACTTTTATAATAGTAAATATGATTATGGTGAGTGCTAAACTTGCCGGGTGTCTAAATAGCGAGCCCGTGATGCCTGGGCTATGTACTTAGAATATTGCAAAATGTGCTTTCACCAAAAAGCTATTTTAAAATCGGACATATCGAGTGCATAGAGGAGGTCTGTATCTATAATTCTTAAAATAATTGTTATGCTTTTTGTGAACGTTTATCGTGAGTAATTTAGTAAAATGTTAGCGAATTCCCCGGAAGTTTGCGGGGGTATGCTAGTTCTGAACGTCACATGCTAATGTAAAAAGCTGGTTTTTGATATAAATATGAACTTGATTGAACAAAACATGCATGTATTGTATAACATAATGTCCTAGGGTTGTCATCTGATGAAGATCATCAAAGGTGAGTGCTGCATTTAGCTGTCTTCTGGGTTTTGGTGACATTATATGCTGGCTTGAAAAATGGGTGTCTGATTATTTCTGGCTTGGTACTCTGCTGACATAATCTAATGTTTTGCTTTCGTTGTAAAGCCTTTTTGAAATCGGACAGTGTGGTTAGATTAACGAGAGTCTTGTCTTTAAATGGCTGTAAAATAGTCATATGTTTGAGAAATTGAAGTAATAGGATTTTTAAGGTTTTGAAAATCGCGCCACAGGCTGGCAGTGACTGTTACGTAGGTGGGACGAATTCGTCCCGCCTAGCCTAGAGAGGTTAAAAAGATGAGAGAGGCCTGTAATTTTCATCATAGGTACACTTCAACTATGACAGACAAAATGAGGAAAAAAATCCAGAAAATCACATTGTAGGATTTTTTATGAATTTATTTGCAAATTATGGTGGAAAATAAGTATTTGTTCAATAACAAAAGTTTATCTCAATACTTTTTTATATACCCTTTGTTGGCAATGACACTTGTCAAATGTTTTCTGTCAGTCTTCACAAGGTTTTCACACACTGTTGCTGGTATTTTTGCCCATTCCTCCATGCAGATCTCCTCTAGAGCAGTGATGTTTTGGGGCTGTCGCTGGGCAACACGGACTTTCAACTCCCTCCAAAGATTTTCTATGGGGTTGAGATCTGGAGACTGGCTAGGCCACTCCAGGACCTTGAAATGCTTCTTAGGAAGCCACTCCTTCGTTGCCCGGGCGGTGTGTTTGGGATCATTGTCATGCTGAAAGACCCAGCCACGTTTCATCTTCAATGCACTTGCTGATGGAAGAAGGTTTTCACTCAAAATCTCACGATACATGGCCCCATTCATTCTTTCCTTTACACGGATCAGTCGTCCTGGTCCAGTTGCAGAAAAACAGCCCCAAGCATGATGTTTCCACCCCCATGCTTCACAGTAGGTATGGTGTTCTTTGGATGCAACTCAGCATTCTTTGTCCTCCAAACACTTTGAGTTGAGTTTTTACCAAAAAGTTATATTTTGGTTTCATCTGAGCATATGACATTCTCCCAATCCTCTTCTGGATCATCCAAATGCTCTCTAGCAAACTTCAGACGGGCCTGGACATGTACTGGCTTAAGCAGGGGGACACGTCTGGCACTGCAGGATTTGAGTCCCTGGCGGCGTAGTGTGTTACTGATGGTAGGCTTTGTTACTTTGGTCCCAGCTCTCTGCAGGTCATTCACTAGGTCCCCCCGTGTGGTTCTGGGATTTTTGCTCACCGTTCTTGTGATCATTTTGACCCCACGGGGTGTGATTTTGCGTGGAGCCCCAGATCGAGGGAGATTATCAGTGGTCTTGTATGTCTTCCATTTCCTAATAATTGCTCCCACAGTTGATTTCTTCAAACCAAGCTGCTTACCTATTGCAGATTCAGTCTTCCCAGCCTGGTGCAGGTCTACAATTTTGTTTCTGGTGTCCTTTGACAGCTCTTTGGTCTTGGCCATAGTGGAGTTTGGAGTGTGACTGTTTGAGGTTGTGGACAGGTGTTTATTATACTGATAACAAGTTCAAACAGGTGCCATTAATACAGGTAACGAGTGGAGGACAGAGGAGCCTCTTAAAGAAGAAGTTACAGGTCTGTGAGAGCCAGAAATCTTGCTTGTTTGTAGGTGACCAAATACTTATTTTCCACCATAATTTGCAAATAAATTCATAAAAAATCCTACAATGTCATTTTCTGGATTTCTTTCTCTCATTTTGTCTGTCAGAGTTGACGTGTACCTATGATGAAAATTACAGGCCTCTCTCATCTTTTTAAGTGGAAGAACTTGCACAATTGGTGGCTGACTAAATACTTTTTTGCCCCACTGTACATATATGTGGGTATATGGGACCGTTAGTGTCCATATGATTTTACATAATATATAGTCCCATATGTGTGGTTGTGGTTTACTCAGCTAGTGCTGCTGCTCTGTAGGGGAGGGGATAAGGGGTTTCAGGTCTGAGGAGCAGTGTCAGAGTAGCTGGGTCTGTCAGTAACAGTGTCAGAGTAGCTGGGTCTGTCAGTAACAGTATCAGAGTAGCTGGGTCTGTCAGTAACAGTATCAGAGTAGCTGGGTCTGTCAGTAACAGTATCAGAGTAACTGGGTCTGTCAGTACCAGTATCAGAGTAGCTGGGTCTGTCAGTAACAGTAACAGAGTAGCTGGATCTGTCAGTAACAGTATCAGAGTAGCTGGATCTGTCAGTAACAGTATCAGAGTAGCTGGGTCTGTCAGTAACAGTATCAGAGTAGCAACAACACAAAAAGGACTATGCATGATATACAATCATATGGACACACCCCCATATACACATATATAAACTCATGTAAACATATACATACTTTGACCACTACTAATGTTGATAAGTCTGATAGTATGATGTTGGCATTACAGTACTCATATAAGAGGTAGTCATGATTGTCTGAGAAGACACACTCACTACACAGGAAACCCACACTTACTTCCTGTTGCTGTTGCCATGGTGCAGCTATCCTCCTGATGATGAACTCACGTTTCTTACTTTTTCTATGTCCTATTTGTTGTCCTACTAATCATGAATAAAAAGAGATTGTTCAATACAGAAATACATCCACAAAGACAAAGATCTACAATTGGCTTGGCTGTACCGTCACATCCTCTCCAGAGGATCATGGTTATTGTAGTTTCTGGTTGTAGTTTCTGGCTGCCTTCAATTCAGAGTGTCCAAGATTGGTGAGGCCAAGATGTTTTGTGGATAAATACTACATTTTGGGACACAGATCATAGTGAGATTTAAATGTTATGATTACTGAATGTTCATCATTTGGTAAATCAAAAATTAATACTGGCAGGCTAAAGCTATAGAGGCCACCCTTCAGCCTCTGTCTCATGATAGGTCTCTGTCAGAAGTGTCTTCTCTTTCAAGGGTCAACAGTTACATCAACATTATTGTTTGGTTCTTCATGTTGTGTTTGATGATGTTGCAGCAGGTTGACTCGACCAGGTGCTGCTATTTACAACGACCACATCAAAGAAGCTGAATATTTTCCAAACCTGTTTACTTTGAAGCTACACCCTCCCCTTCATGTCACACAACATGGGTTTCAGAGAAAAGGACCACAAGCTGAAAACTTTCCACTCCATCGAACCAATCGCTGCTCGTATGTCCTTTCATGGTAAAGTACATCTAGTCTTGAACATGGAAATATGCAGCAAAGACCTTGTTACTCAAAGACCCAGCTACTCTCTGACAGTCACCATCAGACCATCAGACCATCAGATGGACAGGCTGTGTGTTTCTCTCATCACTCTCTTGTGTAAGTAGCCTTTAGAATTAGTTTTACTAGGCCTCATAGCTGCACGATAGCTCATCGTTCAATTCAAGTCAGAATGTATTCGTCATGTAGAAGGAGGGTCTCAGAGACCCTGCCCATTATGTATTAAGGGGACTTTTAGATTCATATGTTTTGCTGCAGGCCTTATAATAGATACTGTTGCTATGTGTCTAAAAACTCTGCCACTATACGTTGTATAAGAATCTATATTAGTCTTTGTGGTTAAGCCCTGGCTGTTGTGAGAGTGTGCTTGCAGGCTGGGTCTGAGTCAGACTGAAACTAGATAAAGAGAAGTAACCACTGTCTGGTTTTGACATGTTGATCTTGTGTAACAGTGGACAATGCTAATGAATTCAGAGAAGCTACTGTACTAGGCTACTTTAAAAGGTAACCTCAGCCTATTGATACACACATACATTGACGTAGGTGATCAGACCACCAGGTAGTGATCACATGTATATAATCAGCTGGGCTTTTAGGTGGGTGCAGAACTTACTCTGAAACTTACATGATGTGTTTCCATTGTCAACTTCTGTCTGCAATTGCATTAATAAACATTTAATTGATTTACTTAAAGAAGATATTCAGACTGCTGATTTCACCAATTAGCCAATGATTGACAAGGAACAAGGAACCTACCCCGACAACACCAATAAGCCAATGATTGTCAAGGAACAAGGAACCTAACCAACAAAATTAATAAGCCAATGACTGACAAGGAATAAGGAACATTCCAGTTCCTTAACCTGTTATGGATAGGGGGCAGTATTTTCACGTCCGCATAAAAAACGTACCCGATTTAATCTGATTATTACTCCTGCCCAGAAACTAGAATATGCATATAATTATTAGCTTTGGATAGAAAACACTCCAAAGTTTCTAAAACTGTTTGAATGGTGTCTGTGAGTATAACAGAACTCATTTGGCAGGCCAAAACCTGAGAAGATTCCAAACAGGAAGCGCCCTCTCTGACCATTTCTTGGCCTTCTTGATCATCTCTAACCAAAACAGGGGATCTCTGCTGTAACGTGACACTTCCTACGGCTCACATG
Source organism: Salmo salar (assembly GCF_905237065.1). Classification (NCBI taxonomy): domain Eukaryota; kingdom Metazoa; phylum Chordata; class Actinopteri; order Salmoniformes; family Salmonidae; genus Salmo; species Salmo salar. Next base: position 257,864 of record NW_025548569.1, read on the forward strand.
GGCTCTCAGAAGGCGGCAAAAAGCTGAATGGTGGCTTTGCAGGCCCTGGCTGAAAAACATTAGCGCATTTTTATAGTGGTCGATCAGAGAACCATGAGACTGAGGCACGTGCACGAGGCGACCCCGTGTTTTTTTTCTTTCGTCTTTGAATGTAAACAACGACTCCCGGTCGGAATATTATCGCTTTTTTACGAGAAAAATAGCATAACAATTGATTTTAAACAGCGGTTGACATGCTTCGAATTACGGTAATGGAATATTTAGAATTTTTTTGTCACGAAACGCGTCGGGCGCGTCACCCTTTATCACCCTTGGATAGTGTCTTGAACGCACGAACAAAACGCCGCTATTTGGATATAACTATGGATTATTTTTAACCAAACCAACATTTGTTATTGAAGTTGCAGTCCTGGGAGTGCATTCTGACGAAGAACAGCAAAGGTAATCAAACTTTTCTAATAGTAAATCGGAGTTTGGTGAGGGTCAAACTTGGTGGGTGTCAAAATAGCTAGCCGTGATGGCTGGGCTATCTACTCAGAATATTGCAAAATGTGCTTTCACCGAAAAGCTATTTTAAAATTGGACATAGCGAGTGCATAAAGGAGTTCTGTATCTATAATTCTTAAAATAATTGTTATGTTTTTTGTGAACATTTATCGTGAGTAATTTAGTAAATTCACCGGAAGGGTTCGGTGGGCATGCTAGTTCTGAACGTCACATGCTAATGTAAAAAGCTGGTTTTTGATTTAAATATGAACTTGATTGAACAAAACATGCATGTATTGTATAACGTAATGTCCTAGGCGTGTCATCTGATGAAGATCAAAGGTTAGTGCTGCATTTAACTGTGGTTTTGTTTTTTGTGACATTATATGCTAGCTTGAAAAATGGGTGTCTGATTATTTCTGGCTGGGTACTCTGCTGACATAATCTAATGTTTTGCTTTCGCTGTAAAGCCTTTTTGAAATCGGACAGTGTGGTTAGATAAAGGAGAGTCTTGTCTTTAAAATGGTGTAAAATAGTCATATGTTTGAAAAATTGAAGTTTTGGGATTTTTGAGGAATTTGTAATTCGCGCCACGCCTATCATTGGATATTGGAGCAGTTGTTCCGCTAGCGGAACGTCTAGATGTAAGAGGTTTAAGCACCAGACACTTGACATCCGCATTTTAATTTACCGGACACTTGATAAATTTACCCGACCCATATGCATTGGGTGTGTAACCTGATTAGGGTGTCCACCCACGGTGCTCAGAATGACAATCATATTTATATTATGGTAATTCATATCAACAGAACATGCAAGTCAAGGATGCAACAATGTGTTGTCCTTCTAACCTAATTCTGATGCTCTCTTTGAAGACATTTACTTTCCCTCAGCCAACGAACAGACTCTGGGACAGTTGTGGGACGATAGATCCCAAATTCATACAACCTGTAGACCTAGGCTACAATGAAGAGGCTAATAAGCATTATTTCACAATGGGATTTGTTCTTCTTCCCCCAGATAATATACCGGCCAATAGCTGGCTATTACCGGTTAACGGAAACCCCAGTCAGGACATACGGCTTCTCATATCAACTTAATTTCTCAACCACTACAGTGATGTGATAACCTGTTTTACATATTGTGTTTTGTTGTGTTAAAACCAGGACTTCATAAGGAGAGGAGGGAAGTCGAGAAAAGAAGCAGAGACCAGTCATTCTTCATGTCTGTAGCGAATTGAACTTCTCTATCAGAGACCAGTCATTCGCCTTGTCTGTAGTGAATTGAACTTCTCTATCAGAGACCAGTCATTCTCCATGTCTGTAGTGAATTGAACTTCTCTATCAGAGACCAGTCATTCTCCTTTTCTGTAGTGAATTCAACTTCTCTATCAGAGACCAGTCATTCTCCATGTCTGTAGCGAATTGAACTTCTCTATCAGAGACCAGTCATTCTCCTTGTCTGTAGTGAATTGAACTTCTCTATCAGAGACCAGTCATTCTCCATGTCTGTAGTGAATTGAACTTCTCTATCAGAGACCAGTCATTCTCCTTGTCTGTAGTGAATTCAACTTCTCTATCAGAGACCAGTCATTCTCCATGTCTGTAGTGAATTGAACTTCTCTATCAGAGACCAGTCATTCTCCATGTCTGTAGTGAATTGAACTTCTCTATCAGAGACCAGTCATTCTCCATGTCTGTAGTGAATTGAACTTCTCTATCAGAGACCAGTCATTCTCCATGTCTGTAGTGAATTGAACTTCTCTATCAGAGACCAGTCATTCTCCTTGTCTGTAGTGAATTGAACTTCTCTATAAGAGACCAGTCATTCTCCATGTGTTACAGATACAGGTATCCTGAGTGTGTATCCTGTATGTGTATTTCTTTGCTCTCCTCCTCACATGTGACAATCATCACTCCCCAATCAGTCATCAATCAGTCCCCAATCAGAAGACACCTGTTCCTTTTCCCTTGGTTTAAAAACCCAGTCAGTTGGTTTCTCCCCAGATCAAACTTTGTGTTCATTCTCTCAATTGCTCTGTGTCCCTTGCGCGCGCTCTCTGTGTCCCTTGCGCTCTCTCTGTGTCCCTTGCGCGCTCTCTCTGTGTCCCTTGCGCGCTCTCTCTGTGTCCCTTGCGCGCTCTCTCTGTGTCCCTTGCGCTCTCTCTCTGTGTCCCTTGCGCGCTCTCTCTCTGTGTCCCTTGCGCGCTCTCTCTCTGTGTCCCTTGCGCGCTCTCTCTCTGTGTCCCTTGCGCTCTCTCTCTGTGTCCCTTGCGCGCTCTCTCTCTGTGTCCCTTGCGTGCTCTCTCTGTGTCCCTTGCGCGCTCTCTCTGTGTCCCTTGCGCGCTCTCTCTGTGTCCCTTGCTCGCTCTCTCTGTGTCCCTTGCTCGCTCTCTCTGTGTCCCTTGCTCTCTCTCTGTGTCCCTAGCTCTACATCTCTGTATTGAACTCTTTTGTTTTGCAACTACATGTCACTTTGTTCATCCCACCTGTAAGTATTATTTTGTTAAAGTGTTGAATGTTTGTTTGTTTGGGAAAAGGGGGTACTAAGACAAGTCGCCCATGGGCATACATTACCCGTAGGAATACTTTGTCTAAGTACCCTAGTTAGAACTGGGCAGACCACCCACTGTATTTTTGGTTAGTTAGCTAGCTGTTGTGGAAATAGGCTAGTCTAGCTTAGGGGTGTTTTTGATTATTGTTTCTTTGCTTGGGTCCAGCTCAGCCCCTTTTCTCACACCCCTTTACCGTGTGTTTAAAATAAACCTTTTGAGTTTGACGGTAGATTTCAGTTGTCTGTGGTTTTTGGTTCTCACTGTTCTTTATCACCATTATAATTTGCATGATTTATGTTACGGGTCTCGTATCCACCCCCCCCAGACTGCTGGGCCAAAGGGATTCGTAACACCATGTCTGTAGTGAATTGAACTTCTCTATCAGAGACCAGTCATTCTCCTTGTCTGTAGTGAATTGAACTTCTTTTTTTTGTGCGTAGAGATCAAATCAAATGTTATTGGTCACATGGTGTTTAGCCTCTTATAGCAGATGTTATTGCGAGTGTAGCAAAATGCTTGCTCTTCTAGCTCCGACAGGGCAGTAATATCTAACAAGTAATATCTAGCAATTTCAGAACATACCCAATACACACACGGTCACGACACCTACGGAAGGTGGCGCCCTTCCTCGCCCGAGCGGCGCTCGGCGGTCGTAGTCGCCGGCCTACTAGCTGCCATCGATTTGTTTCACGTTCGGTTAGTTAGGCCTAGGTTAGTTGCGCACCTGTTTTGTATTAGTTGTTAGTGGGGAGGGGTATTTAGGCTAGTTAGTTAGGTTTGTTGTTTGTGCGGGATTGTTCGTGTTGTCAGGGTGTGTTTGTCATGAGGTTCTGTATTTTTGGAGTTACGTTATTCGTTTGGGCTGCGTCCCTGGTTACGTTCTTTTAATGGTGGTGCGTTTTTTTGTACACCTTGCACTCCATACCTTTTGCATATTTTCCGTGTGGATATTTTATTAAATTCATTCACGGAATCATTGTCTCCTGCGCCTGACTCTCTTGAATCCACACGCCACCCATTGTGACACACATCTTTGGAATGGAGTTAAAAATGTATAGATATGTGGACTTTTACATATTTCATTTTAAATGACATTTTAGTCATTTAGCAGACGCTCTTATCCAGAGGGACTTACAGTAGTGAATGCATACATTTCATTTCATGCTGGCGTTGCAACTGAGCCACAGGGAAGGCCTTTCCACTTTTATCTCAACTTTTTTGTATTTTCTTTTACAATGTCATTTGTATTTACCATTTCAAAATGTATGCGTTTACTATGTTGTATTGTGCTAATGTTAATGTCTGATTTTATAGTTGGTGAATATACCTGTAATATATTTTGGAATAAAATTATGTTTTTCAGAGATTATAATGTTCTGTGGTATAATTAATCTGATGTCACTATGTAACTCTATTGGTAATGTGGTATAATTATCCAGATTTCACTACGTAACTCTGTTTAGAATGTTGTTTCACTGAAAGCTTTGCTGAGAAACAATGAAAACATTTAAAATGTTCAACCATAGTCTGAGTCAGGGCCACTCCAACCCTGTTCATTGAGAGCTACCCTCCAGTAGGTTTTCAATCCAACCCCAGTTGTAATTAACCTGATTCAGCTTATCAACCAGCTGATTATTTGAATCAATTTCTATTGTGCTAGATGAGGGTTGGAGTGAAAACCAACAGGATGGTAGCTTCCAGTAACAGGGTTAAAGATTCCTGGGTGTTTGTATGAAACTACAGAAACTGTTGTGGTTCTTTATATGTTAAGGGAGGTGATATAAATCACACCCCTTAACCTGTTAGGGCTAGGGGGCAGTATTGACACGGCTGGATAAAAAACATACCCGATTTAATCTGGTTACCACTCCTACCCAGTAACTAGAATATGCATATACTTATTACATATGGATAGAAAACACCCTACATTTTCTAAAACTGTTTGAATGGTGTCTGTGAGTATAACAGAACTCAAATGGCAGGTCAAAACCTGAGAGATTCCTTTACAGGAAGTGGCCTGTCTGACCATTTCTTGAACTTCTTTTCCATCTCTATCATTTACTAAGGATCTCTGCTCTAACGTGACACTTCCCACGTCGTCCATAGGCGCTCAGAGCCCGGGAAAAAACGGAATGTCGTCATTCCAGCCCCAGGCTGAAACACATTATCGCCTTTCTCAAGTGGCCGATCAAGGGACACTGGGCTTATGCGCGTGACCCGACCGCCCCGCCTTTGGGATTTTTTTCCTCTGTTTGCCGAAAAGGAGATTCCCTGTCGGAATATTATCGCTTTTCTACGAGAAAAATGGCGTAAAAATTGATTTTAAACAGCGGTTGACATGCTTCGAAGTACGGTAATGGAATATTTAGAATTTTGTTGTCACGAATTGCGCCATGCGCGCGACACTTCTTTACTATTTCGGATAGTGTCTGGAACGCATACGAACAAAACGCCGCTATTCGGATATAACGATGGATTATTTTGGACCAAACCAAGATTTGTTATTGAAGTAGCAGTCCTGGGTGTGTATTCTGACGAAGACAACAAAAGGTAATCAAACTTTTATAATAGTAAATATGATTATGGTGAGTGCTAAACTTGCCGGGTGTCTAAATAGCGAGCCCGTGATGCCTGGGCTATGTACTTAGAATATTGCAAAATGTGCTTTCACCAAAAAGCTATTTTAAAATCGGACATATCGAGTGCATAGAGGAGATCTGTATCTATAATTCTTAAAATAATTGTTATGCTTTTTGTGAACGTTTATCGTGAGTAATTTAGTAAAATGTTAGCGAATTCCCCGGAAGTTTGCGGGGGTATGCTAGTTCTGAACGTCACATGCTAATGTAAAAAGCTGGTTTTTGATATAAATATGAACTTGATTGAACAAAACATGCATGTATTGTATAACATAATGTCCTAGGGTTGTCATCTGATGAAGATCATCAAAGGTGAGTGCTGCATTTAGCTGTCTTCTGGGTTTTGGTGACATTATATGCTGGCTTGAAAAATGGGTGTCTGATTATTTCTGGCTTGGTACTCTGCTGACATAATCTAATGTTTTGCTTTCGTTGTAAAGCCTTTTTGAAATCGGACAGTGTGGTTAGATTAACGCGAGTCTTGTCTTTAAATGGCTGTAAAATAGTCATATGTTTGAGAAATTGAAGTAATAGGATTTTTAAGGTTTTGAAAATCGCGCCACAGGATAGCAGTGGCTGTTACGTAGGTGGGACGAATTCGTCCCGCCTAGCCTAGAGAGGTTAACATCAGTACATAGCATCTCAATGTATTACAAATAGCTTCATCCTTATTAATACATTCTATACAACCATGTGGATGCAAGTCTCAAGGCTGAGGCTATTATATAAACCGTTTTATGGTAATATGGCTATATTGTCTCTTCTGAGTATCACAAAATTGTACCAAGCAGACCAGTTCGTAGCTGGATTCTTCACCAGTCTTCCATACCTTCTCCAGAACACAAATGTCGCTTGGCTCCCCAATTCTGTGAGTTGGAAGAATTTCCTGTGTCTCTCTATGGGCCATGTGGCAAGAGATTCTCCTCTTAGAGTTTTACAACCCTTTCACACAGGGCCTGGGGGGAAGGTAGGTTGGGGGATGGTGCAAGGGGGGAGGGGGTCAACTGTCCTCCCTGTACTCAAAGAGGCCAACGTCATGACAGTACTGTACAACCATGCCAATTGTAGTTAAACAGATAAACCAATTGTAGTTCTTTATCTTGTGGATTTATTTCTGTATCTAACTATCTATTTTTACTCAGGATCTGTGTGGAAAAAAATAGGACATAGACAGAGTGAGAAATGCACTCAGTGTGAACATGTGTGAGCTCATCATCAAGAGAATAGAAGCACCATGGAAACAACAACAGGAAATAAGAGTGTGATTGCATATGGATGTCGAGTCCTTTTTGTGTAGCTGTGGTTTACTCAGCTAGTGCTGCTGCTCTGTAGGGGAGGGGTTAAGGGGGGCCTGGGTTTCAGGTCTGAGGAGCAGTGTCAGAGTAGCTGGGTCTGTCAGTAACAGTATCAGATTAGCTGGGTCTGTCAGTAACAGTATCAGAGTAGCTGGGTCTGTCAGTAACAGTATCAGAGTAGCTGGGTCTGTCAGTAACAGTATCAGAGTAGCTGGGTCTGTCAGTAACAGTATCAGAGTAACTGGGCCTGTCAGTAACAGTTTCAAAGTAGCTGGGTCTGTCAGTAACAGTATCAAAGTAGCTGGGTCTGTCAGTAACAGTAGCAGAGTAGCTGGGTCTGTCAGTAACAGTATCAGAGTAGCTGGGTCTGTCAGTAACAGTATCAGAGTAGCTGGGTCTGTCAGTAACAGTAGCAGAGTAGCTGGGTCTGTCAGTCACAGTATCAGAGTAGCTAGGTCTGTCAGTAACAGTATCAGAGTAACTGGGTCTGTCAGTAACAGTGTAACTGGGTCTCTGATGCAGATATCAGTTAGGATTAGAGGTAAACACAACCATAAAGGGTACAATCACAAATACTGCCCTGCCCTCTCATGTTAACCTGTTATGGCTAGGGGGCAGTATTTTCACGGCTGGAAAGAAAACGTACCCGATTTAATCTGGTTACTACTCCTGCCCAGTAACTAGAATATGCATATAATTATTGGCTTTGGATAGAAAACACTCCAAAGTTTCTAAAACTGTTTGAATGGTGTCTGTGAGTATAACAGAACTCAAATGGCAGGTCAAAACCTGAGAGATTCCTTTACAGGAAGTGGCCTGTCTGACCATTTCTTGAACTTCTTTTCCATCTCTATCTTTTACTAAGGATCTCTGCTCTAACGTGACACTTCCTACGTCGTCCATAGGCGCTCAGAGCCCGGGAAAAAACAGAATGTCGTCATCCCAGCCCCAGGCTGAAACACATCATCGCCTTTCTCAAGTGGCCGATCAAGGGACTCTGGGCTTAGGCGCGTGACCCGACTGCCCCCGCCTTTGTGATTTTTTCCTCTGTTTGCCGAAAAGGAGATTCCCTGTCGGAATATTATCGCTTTTCTATGAGAAAAATGGCGTAAAAATTGATTTTAAACAGCGGTTGACATGCTTCGAAGTACAGTAATGGAATATTTAGAATTTTTTTGTCACGAATTGCGCCATGCGCACGACCCTTCTTTACCATTTCGGATAGTGTCTGGAACGCACGAACAAAACGCCGCTAAAATGTAATAAGTATATGCATATTCTAGTTACTGGGTAGGAGTGGTAACCAGATTAAATCGGGTATGTTTTTTATCCAGCCGTGTCAATACTGCCCCCTAGCCCTAACAGGTTAAAGCATGGGGTCGACTCGGGCACGCGCCTAAGCCCATAGTACTCTGATCGGCCACTTGCCAAACGCGATAAAGTGTTTCAGCCAGAGGCTGCCTCGATATCTTTCAGCTTTTTCCCGGGCTCTGAGAGCCTATGGGAGCCGTAGGAAGTGTCACGTTATAGCAAAGATCCTCAGTCTTCAATAAAAAGAGCCAAGATGAAACACAACTTGTCAGACAGGCCACTTCCTGCATGGAATCTTTTCAGGTTTTGGCCTGCCATATGAGTTCTGTTATACTCACAGACACCATTCAAACAGTTTTAGAAACTTTAGGGTGTTTTCTATCCAAAGCCAATAATTATATGCATATTCTAGTTACTGGGCAGGAGTAGTAACCAGATTAAATCGGGTACGTTTTTTATCCGGCTGTGTCAATACTGCCCCCTAGCCCTAACAGGTTAACACAGCCCAATCAACCTGATCAGGCGATTCGTGTTGGGTGTGTGATTCGAGTTGCTCCTCTCACGAGACCACTCATCTGGGGACCTTGTGTGGCCCGGGAAGTGTGTGCGTTTGCTCTCCTTTGACTGAACTGCCTGACCTAGTGTGGGGCTACTGCTACTGCGTGCGTGTGGTCAGAACAAATAAATAAATAGATAGAAATCCTACACAATCGCGCCTAGGAGAAAATTAGAAGGCTTGATTGGGTGGGCTGTTCACGAAATCGCTCGAGGAACGAGGATCTGTATGCAGTGAACAGATAGGACGCAGGAGAGAATCGACCTAGGATAGGCGAATGGTAACTGCAAAAAAATGAGTTAGGATGCAGGAGAGATTCGACCCAAGATAGGCGAATGGTAACTGCAAAAAAATGAGTTAGGATGCAGGAGAGATTCGACCCAAGATAGGCGAATGGTAACTGCAAAAATTTTGTCCTACAGATAATAACGCTCCGCTAAGCTAACGACGTCGGAAGATCAGTAGGGCGCACCGCGTAGCTGCTCTAAGGGACAGAGGACAGTACGGGTGGGCAAACAGTGTGAAGGGAAGCTGACTCGATTAAGCAGAATTTCCGACATACTACAAAATCCTATGAATACAAAGTTATCCTGTGTTGAGGAAGTGTATCAGGAATAGACTGAGGTTTACAGGTCGCTTTAGGAAAGGCGAGGTGTGAATGAACGAATGTGAATAAAGATTGTATGAATGCAAATAAAAAACTGAATGAGTGAAAGTTTGGGTAAGAGAAGTATATCAGAGCGAGCCAGAAGATTGTAGCAAGAAGGAGAAATATTGTGTGTGTGTGTGCGCTATTTTGGGACATAGGAGGAACTGTGAGGCTCCGCTGTGGCAGCCGCTTGATATATGATATAGGAGGGAGAGTCGGGTTAAACTCTCGTTGGGAAAAAGGGGACAAAACCAATAGATAACGGATAAGGAAAGCTATATGTAAAAGTAGAACATTGATATAATAAAGTATGTTAAATTGATAAAACTGGGAAATACATAGGATACGACAAAAAGGCAGTAAACACATACACATAGTATACACGGTGTGTAGGGAGGAAAGAAAAAACACACAGATAAGATATAAACTATAGTGGGTAGTTAAAATAAAGTCAGGTCAGCTAGAATAGAATAAGATAAAATACAGAACCGCGATAAACTTCTAGCACTTACAAAATGGATAACATAGCGCGGTGTAAACACTAGTAAGGATAAAATACCTTAAAACTGCTGGATCCCTAGGGGGTCGCAGCCTAGGAAAAGAGGATCAGCTTACGATAACTAAGAGAGACAGAGGGTCTGGGGAGACCCTGAAAAATAGGATCCAGGACTAAAATAGACAGAATAAAATAGGAACGAAGCAATAAGAAGCAATCGAGTAAAATAGCGAGCAAATAAATGTAAATAGAGAAGAATACACATAACATAAAAAAAAGGATTTAATAAAGTAAAGCTGAGGTATAAATAGCCCTCAAAATGAATAGGACGCCAGTAGAGACCTTGGGAGCCAGACAGCCCTTAAGTAAAGATGAAATAAAGAAAACGTCTGAAAAATGGGAAAAAACGCACCAGAAAATTGAACACTAAGTGGCCTGCAGTAGGGACATTGGATGTCTCTGTGTGTGAGGAAATTGAGATTTTAATAAAGAACTATAAACCAAATGATAAAAGACAGAAAAGAAAAAACAAGCGAGAAAGAGAGAATGAAATACTGAAAATGTTTAAAGAAGAAGGAATGGGCCTATTACGAAGCATGAAAACGGCAAGAGAACAAACCCCCACCTTACTCCCATGGACAGTTTCCCATGGTAACCGGACAAATGGAAATAAGAGGCACGGTAGAAGTGACAGAGGAAGAGGAGGGGGCCTGCACACCCGGAGCAGTATGCGCTCCCTCTCACTCAACAGGAAGAGGCCCGACAAAAACAAAGAGACACACAAGAATTGAAGAAGAAGGTTTCAATTGCTATGGTGGATTGATGAAAACCCTGAAAGCAATGGAACCAGAGATGGGGAAAAAGGAAACATTGAAACAAACAACAAAAGACAGAAAAGACAAGGACCAGAAGAAAGAGCAACCAAGGAAGCCCATAAAAACACCAGAGGAATCCCAAATAGGGGACAGTCTTAGTGAAGAATCTGAGGAAGAAAGTGGTAGACTTGGTATAAATCAACTAGAAAGAAAAAGTAAACTATTAACACAACAGATACAAGAGGAGTATGAACGAGTACAGGAAGAATATGTAAAAGAGCAAGAAAGACATGATGAGGCAATAGCTCGTAACCTACAGGAGAGCCTAAGACATGAGTCCACAGAAACAGATCGCAGAGTACTCAGAGAAGGGGCAAAAGAAGAAAGCAGGACACTATAGTCTAGTTCCGAATAAACAATGTCCAATCCTGATTAGAGGAAATCAAGGACACTACATACCATGGGCTACGCAGGACCTGGAAGGGTTGGTTGCCCGGTTACCGGACCTCCATGAGGGAGCTGGAAAGTGGATCAGAACCTTTGAAGAATTTAAAATGGGGAAATTACTGGTGGTGGGCGACATAAGGGCATTACTGGCAAGGGTAGCGAGCGTGCAGAAAATGGGAGAAATCATGCAGGAGGGAGGAATCAACGGCACAGAGTGGGAGGTGTCAAGGGATGGACTGATGTTTGACAGGTATAGGCCTGCCGTCTGGAGGGCCCTAAGGGCAGCATACCCAACAAAGGTGGACCCCAAGGCACTAAGGGGAGAGGCCATTGGAGCTACAGAAAACCCGGCTGCATACCTGCATGGACAATTGAAAAGATGGAGAATGGAAACAGAGCAGGACCCGGAGGAAAATTAACTGATGACAACAATGTTCCGGACCTCAGTGGTGGAAACCATGCCCCAGCCGGTAAGGAACCGACTGGAGGACGTAGTGGGACTTACTTCAAAACCTTACAAAGAATTAAGATCCAGGCCTCAGTAACCACCCCTGTGCCCGAGATAGGAACAATGGCTGCTGTTTCCCCAGGAGGGCCGCAACCGTTGACCCCTGGCCGGACCCAAGTGCCTGCCCCATTGCCAGTAGCAAATGTGTACACACAGCCCCCGAATTGGAATAGTGGGAATAGACAACAGAAAAACATACAGGGGGATCAAAGGAGACGACCCAGGACCCCACGGGGGCCGCCTGGTGTGTGTTGGGGTTGCTACCAACCAGGACACACCAGACATGAATGTCCCGTAAACCAAAACCCACCCCCGGGCCCTGTGAACCCATGGTCAGGACCCAATCAGACGTACTAGGGATGCCCAGAGGATCCTAAAGGGGAGGGTCAGTTCCCAATTCTAACCACAAGAGCTGACCAAGAACCTATGCTGCAGGTTCAAATAGAGAATAAAGACATACCCATGATGATAGATACTGGAGCCACTTACACGTGTGAGTCCAAATTATGCCTCTCATCTCCCCATGTCTGGCAAATATGCCAAAACAATAGGATTCTCGGGAAATACGCAGCTAATTCCAATGACGCTCCAGTTCATCTTACTGCCAATGGTAAATCAGCCACAATCCCAATACTTGTATCAGATCAAACACCGGTTAATCTTTTAGGAAGAGATGCCCTATGCAAAATAAGTATACAAATTAACCTGTTAGGGCTAGGGGGCAGTATTGACACGGCTGGATAAAAAACATACCCGATTTAATCTGGTTACCACTCCTACCCAGTAACTAGAATATGCATATACTCATTACATATGGATAGAAAACACCCTAAAGTTTCTAAAACTGTTTGAATGGTGTCTGTGAGTATAACAGAACTCAAATGGCAGGTCAAAACCTGAGAGATTCCTTTACAGGAAGTGGCCTGTCTGACCATTTCTGGAACTTCTTTGCCATCTCTATATTTTACTAAGGATCTCTGCTCTAACGTGACACTTCCTACGTCGTCCATAGGCGCTCAGAGCCCGGGAAAAACCTGAATGTCGTCATCCCAGCCCCAGGCTGAAACACATTATCGCCTTTCTCAAGTGGCCGATCAAGGGACTCTGGGCTTAGGCGCGTGACCTGACCGCCCCCCGTCTTTGTGATTTTTTTCCTCTGTTTGCCGAAAAGGAGATTCCCGGTCGGAATATTATCCCTTTTCTACGAGAAAAATGGCATAAAAATTGATTTTAAACAGCGGTTGACATGCTTCGAAGTACGGTAATGGAATATTTAGATTTTTTTTGTCACGAATTGCGCCATGCGCGCGACCCTTCTTTACCATTTTGGATAGTGTCTGGAACGCACGAACAAAACGCCGCTATTCGGATATAACGATGGATTATTTTGGACCAAACCAACATTTGTTATTGAAGTAGCAGTCCTGGGAGTGCATTCTGACGAAGACAACAAAAGTTAATCAAACTTTTATAATAGTAAATATGATTATGGTGAGTGCTAAACTTGCCGGGTGTCTAAATAGCTAGCCCGTGATACCTGGGCTATGTACTTAGAATATTGCAAAATGTGCTTTCACCAAAAAAGCTATTTTAAAATCGGACATATCGAGTGCATATAGGAGGTCTTTATCTATAATTCTTAAAATAATTGTTATGCTTTTTGTGAACGTTTATCGTGAGTAATTTAGTAAAATGTTAGCGAATTCCCCGGAAGTTTGCGGGGGTATGCTAGTTCTGAACGTCACATGCTAATGTAAAAAGCTGTTTTTTGATATAAATATGAACTTGATTGAACAAAACATGCATGTATTGTATAACATAATGTCCTAGGGTTGTCATCTGATGAAGATCATCAAAGGTTAGTGCTGCATTTAGCTGTCTTCTGGGTTTTTGTGACATTATATGCTAGCTTGAAAAATGGGTGTCTGATTATTTCTGGCTTGGTACTCTGCTGACATAATCTAATGTTTTGCTTTCGTTGTAAAGCCTTTTTGAAATCGGACAGTGTGGTTAGATTAAGATTACTGGATGTTCATCATTTGATAAATCAAACATTAATACCAGCAGGATACAGCTATAGAGGCCATCCTTAGGCCTTTGTCTCAAGTTAGGCTTCTGTCTCGAGTCTTCTCTTTCAGGGATCAAAGTGGCATCAAAATTAGTGTTTAGTTCTACATGTTGTGTTTAATGATTTTGAAGTAGGTTGACTTTGACCAGGTGCTGCTATTTAGGTGTTGCTATCTACAGTGACCACCTAAAAGAAGCTGAATATTTTCCAGTGACATCATGTTGGTGTGAAACTTGTTTACTTTGATGCTAAACCCTCCCCTTCATGTCACACAAAAAAGTGTATCAAAGAAACAGACCACAAGCTGAAAACATTCCATTCGATCAAATGGAGTGTATCAAGTCATCATCACGAAAAAACACAGCAACGACCAAGCTACTCTCTGACACTCACCATAACACCATCAGACCACGAGATGGACAGGCTGTGTGTTTCTCTCATCACTCTCTTATGTAAGTAGCCTTTAGAATTAGTTTTACTAGGCCTCATCGCTGCACGATAGCTCATCATTTGATGTGGTTTTATACTTGTCTACATTTATTAACCTACACTCTTACAAAAAAGCGTTCCAAAGTGTTCTTCGGCTGTCCCCATAGATGAATCCTTTTTGGTTCCATTTCCTCTTTTTAAATGGTTCAATCTTGAACACAAAAGGGATCTACCTGGAACAAAAAAAGGTTTATTCGAAAGGTTCTGGTATGGGGACAGCTGAAGAACCCTTTCAGGTTCTAGATAACACCTTTTTACTAAGAGTGTAGTCTGTACGTGCTGTTACTTTGCATCCTATCTTTGTCTAAGGCGGATGATGGCATTCCATAGCTCTCTGTTGTTGCCATAGCTCTCTGTTGTTGCCATAGCTCTCTGTTGTTACCATAGCTCTCTGTTGTTGCCATAGCTCTCTGTTGTTACCATAGCTCTCTGTTGTTGCCATAGCTCTCTGTTGTTGCCATAGCTCTCTTTTGTTACCATAGCTCTCTGTTGTTGCCATAGCTCTCTGTTGTTACCATAGCTCTCTGTTGTTACCATAGCTCTCTGTTTTCTGCCATAGCTCTCTGTTTTCTGCCATAGCTCTCTGTTTCTTGCAATAGCTCTCTGTTGTTGCCATAGCTCTCTGTTGTTGCCAAAGCTCTCTGTTTTCTGCCATAGCTCTCTGGTTGTTGCCATAGCTCTCTGTTGTTGCCATAGCTCTCTGTTTTCTTCCATAGCTCTCTGTTTCTTGCAATAGCTCTCTGTTGTTACAATAGCTCTCTGTTGTTACAATAGCTCTCTGTTGTTACAATAGCTCTCTGTTGTTGCCATAGCTCTCTGTTGTTGCCATAGCTCTCTGTTGTTGCCATAGCTCTCTGTTGTTGCCATAGCTCTCTGTTGTTGCCATAGCTCTCTGTTCTTGCCATAGCTCCCTATTGTCCTCTGCTACCTGTAGGTGCTGTTTCCTCCAGTCAGGATAGGATTTCTGGAACAGAGGTGGAGCTGAGAGTCAGGCAGGAGACAATGTCGTTCTTCATTGTGACATCAAAGACTATCTCGTAACAGATTTGCACAGAAACAGTTCCGCTGGGAATGGGAGTCATTTCAGGATTTCAGACAGAGAGATGAAGGCCAATCCTGTCCGTCGATTCTATTTCCTGTGGCGTTCTCAACAGTTCTATGATCTACTGATTACTAATGTCTCTGAATCTGACCTGGGACTCTACTACTGTGGGAGCTGGCAGAAACCTGTGGTGAACATGGAAGGGTTTCTCCCTGACACAGAAACATCTATTGAGGACAAAGAGGTCTACCACCATGGAAATGTCATCACCAGACTTTAATTTGGTAAGAAAATACTGTTTCTTGTTTTTTTATTTAGTGTACATAAGAGACTTACATACGTTGTAATGCCAGGGAAGTTAACCTGTTAGGGCTAGGGGGCAGTATTGACACGGCTGGATAAAAAACGTACCCGATTTAATCTGGTTACTACTCCTGCCCAGTAACTAGAATATGCATATAATTATTGGCTTTGGATAGAAAACACCCTAAAGTTTCTAAAACTGTTTGAATGGTGTCTGTGAGTATAACAGAACTCATATGGCAGGCAAAAACCTGAGAAGATTCCTTACAGGAAGTGCCCTCTCTGACCATTTCTTGGCCTTCTACACTCTCTTTATTGAAAACTGAGGATCTCTGCTGTAACGTGACACTTCCTACTGCTCCTATAGGCTCTCAGAAGGCGGCAGAACGTTGAATGATGACTTTGCAGGCCATGGCTGAAAAACAGTAGCGCATTTGGATAGTTGTCGATCTGAGAACAATGAGACTGGGGCGCGCGTGCACGAGAAGAGTCCATTTTAGATTTTCTGTCTATGAACGAAAACAGGGTTTCCCGGTCGGAATATTATCGCTTTTTTATGAGAAAAATCGCATCAAAATTTATTTTAAACAGCGGTTGACATGCTTCGAAGTACGGTAATGGAATATTTTAAAAAATTTGGTCACGAAACGCGTCGGGCGCGTCACCCTTCGGATAGTGTCTTGAACGCACGAACAAAACAGAGGATATTTGAACATAACTATGGATTATTTTGAACCAAACCAACATTTGTTATTGAAGTAGAAGTCCTGGGAGTGCATTCTGACGAAGAACAGCAAAGGTAATCCAATTTTTCTCATAGTAAATCTGAGTTTACACGCCTTAACATATACATCACACCCCTTAACATATAAATCACCTCCTTAACATATAAATCACACCCCTTAACATATAAACCACACACCTTAACATATAAATCACACCCCTTAATATATACATCACACCCCTTAACATATACATCACACCCCTTAACATATAAATCACACCATTTAACATATAAATCACACCTCTTAACATATAAATCACACCCCCTAACATATAAATCACACCCCTTAACATATAAATCACACCCTTTAACATATAAACCACACCCCTTAACATATAAATCACACCCCTTAACATATAAACCACACACCTTAACATATAAATCACACCCCTTAACATATAAATCACACCCCTTAACATATAAATCACACCCCTTAACATATAAACCACACCCCTTAACATATAAATCACACCCCTTAACATATAAACCACACACCTTAACATATAAATCACCCCCCTTAACATATAAATCACACCCCTTAACATATACATCACACCCCTTAGCCTCCATGCTCTTCACAAGCATCTCTGTCATCCTCTAAAGCCACACCCTATTTATTTCTAAGCCACACCTTCTTCACCAAAGTCTAAACCCTTCACATCTACCCACACCCTCAAATACTTTTGGTTGGTTTGCTGGAGCGTTTGTCAAACCAAATATAATGACCTAGCGCTCAAAGAGAAGTTAAGGGGAGACAAATAAATAATTAAATAAAATGTAATTAAACTGAATCAATATTTATTCAGCTACATTAACACATATCAATACACTTACAAATGGAAAACAATGAACTTTAACACCTAGAATTACAAACTAAGACTGTAACAACAGCTATTTAACCATTATCCCCTGAACTTAACCACATTTTCTAAATCACTATTGTTATTATTATTAAAAGGTTACAGACAAAAGTTTAAAAATAAATCACTTGTATGAAAAGGTAAAAAAAATGCAGTAACTCTTAAAAATAATGTCCTCCCAGCTACATTGGTATAGGTCTCACACTCTGCTGGTATTGATGGATGGTATAGGTCTCAGTGTGCTGGTATTGATGACTGGTATAGGTCTCACTCTGCTGGTATTGATGGATGGTATAGGTCCCACACTGTGCTGGTATTGATGGCTGGTGTAGGTCTCACTCTGCTGGTATTGATGGATGGTATAGGTCTCACATTCTGCTGGTATTGATGGCTGGTATAGGTCTCACTCTGCTGGTATTGATGGATGGTATAGGTCTCACACTCTGCTGGTATTGATGGATGGTATTGGTCTCAATCTGCTGGTATTGATGGATGGTATAGGTCCCACACTGTGCTGGTATTGATGGCTGGTGTAGGTCTCACTCTGCTGGTATTGATGGATGGTATAGGTCTACATTCTGCTGGTATTGATGGCTGGTATAGGTCTCACTCTGCTGGTATTGATGGATGGTATAGGTCTCACACTCTGCTGGTATTGATGGATGGTATTGGTCTCACTCTGCTGGTATTGATGGATGGTATAGGTCTCACACTCTGCAGGTATTGATAGATGTGTATGTACTGAAGTATGAGCGCGAGAGATAATAATAATCTGTTAATATTAATGATTTATCATCATACATTAGGATTATACATGATGTATTGTTGCTTTTTACCTTCTGTTTTTTATGACTATATCTGCCATTGAAAATACAATTTCAATAATGCTGGGTTACCAAACACATGGATTTCAAATTAAGATGGCTTCCCAAAATAAAACTACAACACCCACTTTGACTGTAGTCTGCTCTCTGCTGTCACTTCCCCTGGTGGTGGTCCTGTTCAGAGGAACCTGAGTCTCAGTTGGAGCTGCAGAGGAAGAGTTAGCATCATTAAAACACCAAGTTGACGTCAAACTAGGATAGTTCAGTTTAAAGTTGGTAGATGTTTAAATATTGCAGTCTAAATGCTTTAAAAAAACAAAGGTTTAAAACGTAGGTAATTATTTAAATAATAGGTAAGATTGATTAGGAGTACCCAGACTTAAAACATGAATGAGTGAAAAAGTCAATCCTGACAGAGAGTGAGAGAGTCAGTGTACCTGTTGTTCTATAGAAGGAGTAGACGCAGGCAGAGTAGAGGAGAGCAGACACAGGACACAGACTGAACAGCAACATCCAACACAGACCACAGTCTACAGGAGGAGGGGAGGACGAGGATGGCTCAGGAGGACTGATTTCTGGCAATAGACAGTCAGGAGGACTGGTTTCTGGCAATAGACTGGCAGGAGGACCGGTTTCTGGACATAAACACAAGAAAACATTAAGAAATTCATTAAGAATCTTTTTTCGCCCACAGTCTAGAGGAGGAAGGGAGGAAGAGGAGGGCTCAGAAGGACTGGTTTCTGGACAAAACATTAAACAGAAACAGAACTACACTCTTAGAAACAATCAAGACCTTCTCAATAATATATTGTTAGTCATGACTCTTGGTTGGTTAAACATCAGTTTGAGGGGACATTTTATGAGTTTAGATTAGTCTCAGAGGGTTGATACAAAATAAGATACATTTACTTTGGCGTAACTCTCATTCAAGGAAACCAATACCAAAGATACAGCAGGAAGATAAAGACAGATTAATAACTGTTCTTACCAAGTGAAATCCTTGTGGTGATGTTTCCATAGTGGAACAACTCTTTATATTTCATTCGTTTTCCTTCTTGAAACTTGTACTCCACAGTCCCACAGTAGTAGAGTCCCAGGTCAGATTCAGTGATGTTCTCAATCAGTAGATCATAGGAGATGTTAGAGGGGTTCCACACCACATTAAATCCAGGGAGAGAGATGTAACTTAAAAACGTAGTTAAAATAACAAGAGGAGGCTGGTACTTGTGAGAACAGTTCCTATACCACATAATGTATATTCCAGAAGTTATGTTACAGTCACAGTAGAGAGTGATGTTGTCTCCTGGTCTGACTCTCAGCTCCACCTCTGCTGCAGAGATCCCATCCTGACTGGAGGAAACAGCACCTACAGGTATCAGAGGAACAGTGTTTGGATGAATCACAGAATGTCACTTTGACATCATAAACTTCTCCACATGAAAATATAAACGTCATGTCTTTACCACAGTCATCACAATATCACAATAATAAGATAACAAATCTGGTCAACCATAAAACCACATCAAGAAATCATCTATCATCCAGCTATAAGGCCCAGTAAAAAAGTTACTCACATAAGAATGCAATCAGAGTGACATACAGCCTGTCCATCTGGTGGTCTGATGGTGTGATGGTGACTGTCAGAGAGTAGCTGGGTCTTTGAGTAACAAGGTCTTTGCTGTGTATTTCTTTGTTCATGACTAGATGTACTTTACCATGAAAGGACATACGAGCAGCGATTGGTTCGATGAAGTGGAAAGTTTTCAGTTTGTGGTCCTTTTCTCTGAAACCCTTATCGTGTGACATGAAGGGGAGGGTCTAGCATCGAGGTAAACAGGTTTCACAACAACGTGATGTAAATGGAAAAAATGCATCTTCTTTGTGTTGTTCACCTTAGATAGCAACACCTTAAGAGACCTATAGACACTACGAAGAAACAAACACCCATTTTTATGACTGAGTTGATCATTAAACCAGAAAATACACTTATACAGAGTCTTAAAATAGGCTAATAGACCTATAATTCTTTATACCTGTAGTCAGAAAGTTGTTATAATGTTAGACCTAAAGTAGACCTTTATACCTTTAGTCAGGAAGTTGTTCTAATGTTAGACCTAAAGTAGACCTTATATCTGTAGTCAGGTCTAATTTTAGACCTAAAGTAGGCCTTTATACCTGTAGTCAGGCAGTAGGTCTAATGTTGTACATAAAGTAGTCCTTTAAACCAGTAGTCATCATTAATAGACCTAATGTCAAACCTAAAGAAGACATTTATACTTTAAAAAAAGCAGTAGGCCTAATGTCAAACCTAAAGAAGACCTTTATACCTGTAGTAATGCAAAGGGCCAAATGTTAGACCTAAAGTAGGTTTATTGGCCTATATACTTGTAGTCAGTCAGTATGCCTAATGTAATGTTATTAATGTCATGTTTGACCTCACGTTAGACCTCACGTTTGACCTCACGTTTGACCTCACGTTTGACCTCACGTTTGACCTCACGCTAGACCTCACGTTTGATCTCACGTTTGATCTCACGTTTGATCTCATGTTAGACCTCATGTTTGACCTATTTCAGGTAACCTGACAGTAAGACAGGTCTCTTTATCCTGTTGGGGGTAGGGGGGCAGTATTTGCACCGCCGGATAAAAAACGTACCCGATTTAATCTGGTTATTACTACTGCCCAGAAACTAGAATATGCATATAATTATTGGCTTTGGATAGAAAACACCCTAAAGTTTCTAAAACTGTTTGAATGGTGTCTGTGAGTATAACAGAAGTCATATGGCAGGCAAAAACCTGAGAAGATTCCTTACAGGAAGTGACCTGTCTGACAAGTTCTTGTTCTTCTTGGCTCTCTTTAATGAAAACTGAGGATCTTTGCTGTAACGTGACACTTCCTACGGCTCCCATAGGCTCTCAGAAGGCGGGAAAAAGCTGAATGATGTAATTCCAGCCACTGGCTGAAAAACATTATCGCTTTTGGTAAGTGCTCTATCAGAGGACAATGGGACTGCGGCGCATGCACGAATAGACCCCATGTTTTTATTTTCTCTCTCTTTGAACCTAAACACGCTTTCCCGGTCGGAATATTATCGCTTTTGTTACGAGAAAAATGGCATAAAAATTTATTTTAACCTCTATGGGCTAGGCGGGACGAATTCGTCCCACCTACGTAACAGCCACTTGAAGCCTGTGGCGCGATTTTCAAAACCTTAAAAATCCTATTACTTCAATTTCTCAAACATATGACTATTTTACAGCTATTTAAAGACAAGACTCTCGTTAACCTGTTAGGGCTAGGGGGCAGTATTGACACGGCTGGATAAAAAACATACCCGATTTAATCTGGTTACCACTCCTACCCAGTAACTAGAATATGCATATACTTATTACATATGGATAGAAAATACCCTAAAGTTTCTAAAACTGTTTGAATGGTGTCTGTGAGTATAACAGAACTCAAATGGCAGGTCAAAACCTGAGAGATTCCTTTACAGGAAGTGGCCTGTCTGACCATTTCTTGAACTTCTTTTCCATCTCTATCTTTTACTAAGGATCTCTGCTCTAACGTGACACTTCCCACGTCGTCCATAGGCGCTCAGAGCCCGGGAAAAAACAGAATGTCGTCATTCCAGCCCCAGGCTGAAACACATTATCGCCTTTCTCAAGTGGCCGATCAAGGAACTCTGGGCTTATGCGCATGACCCGACCGCCCCCGCCTTTGTGATTTTTTCCTCTGTTTGCCGAAAAGGAGATTCCCTGTCGGAATATTATCGCTTTTCTACGAGAAAAATGGCGTAAAAATTGATTTTAAACAGCGGTTGACATGCTTCGAAGTACGGTAATGGAATATTTAGAATTTTACGAATTGCGCCATGCGCGCGACACTTCTTTACCATTTCGGATAGTGTCTGGAACGCACTAACAAAACGCCGCTATTCGGATATAACGATGGATTATTTTGAACCAAACCAACATTTGTTATTGAAGTAGCAGTCCTGGGTGTGCATTCTGACGAAGACAACAAAAGGTAATCAAACTTTTATAATAGTAAATATGATTATGGTGAGTGCTAAACTTGCCGGGTGTCTAAATAGCGAGCCCGTGATGCCTGGGCTATGTACTTAGAATATTGCAAAATGTGCTTTCACCAAAAAGCTATTTTAAAATCGGACATATCGAGTGCATAGAGGAGGTCTGTATCTATAATTCTTAAAATAATTGTTATGCTTTTTGTGAACGTTTATCGTGAGTAATTTAGTAAAATGTTAGCGAATTCCCCGGAAGTTTGCGGGGGGTATGCTAGTTCTGAACGTCACATGCTAATGTAAAAAGCTGGTTTTTGATATAAATATGAACTTGATTGAACAAAACATGCATGTATTGTATAACATAATGTCCTAGGGTTGTCATCTGATGAAGATCATCAAAGGTGAGTGCTGCATTTAGCTGTCTTCTGGGTTTTGGTGACATTATATGCTGGCTTGAAAAATGGGTGTCTGATTATTTCTGGCTTGGTACTCTGCTGACATAATCTAATGTTTTGCTTTCGTTGTAAAGCCTTTTTGAAATCGGACAGTGTGGTTAGATTAACGAGAGTCTTGTCTTTAAATAGCTGTAAAATAGTAATATGTTTGAGAAATTGAAGTAATAGGATTTTTAAGGTTTTGAAAATCGTGCCACAGGCTGCAAGTGGCTGTTACGTAGGTGGGACGAATTCGTCCCGCCTAGCCCAGAGAGGATAACATTTAAAACCTGATCTGTATGAACTATTTCAGGCATCCCAAAATGTTGTATTTATCCACCATCCTGACTTGAAAACCATGGGTGCGCTCGAGTGGATGTTACTATGGAATACTGAAGAATAATTACAAGCATTTCATAATTGTCAAAGGCTTTTATTGACAATAACATGAAGTTGATGCAAAGAGTCAATATTTGCACTGTTGACCCTTCTTTTTCAAGACCCCTGCAATCTGCCCTGGCATGCTGTCAATTAACCTCTCTGGGCTAGGCGGGATGAATTCGTCCCACCTACGCAACAGCCAGTCTAATCCAGTGGCGCGATTTTCAAATACCTTAAAAATCCTATTACTTCAATTTCTCAAACATATGACTATTTTACAGCTATTTAAAGACAAGACTCTCGTTAATCTAACCACACTGTCCGATTTCAAAAAGGCTTTACAACGAAAGCAAAACATTAGATTATGTCAGCAGAGTACCAAGCCAGAAATAATCAGACATCCATTTTTCAAGCTAGCATATAATGTCACAAAAACCCAGAAGACAGCTAAATGCAGCACTAACCTTTGATGATCTTCATCAGATGACAACCCTAGGACATTATGTTATACAATACATGCGTGTTTTGTTCAATCAAGTTCAGATTTATATCAAAAACCAGCTTTTTACATTAGCATGTGACGTTCAGAACTAGCATACCCCCTGCAAACTTCCGGCGAATTCACTAACAATTTACTAAATTACTCACGATAAACGTTCACAAAAAGCATAACAATTATTTTAAGAATTATAGATACAGAACTCCTCTATGCACTCGATGTGTCCGATTTTAAAATAGCTTTTTGGTGAAAGCACATTTTGCAATATTCTAAGTACATAGCCCAGCCATCACGGGCTAGCTATTTAGACACCAAGCAAGTTTAGCACTCACCAATATCAGATTTACTATTACAAAAGTTTGATTACCTTTTGTTGTCTTCGTCAGAATGCACTCCCAGGACTGCTACTTCAATAACAAATGTTGGTTTGGTCCAAAATAATCCATCGTTATATCCGAATAGCGGCGTTTTGTTCGTGCGTTCCAGAAACTATCCGAAATGGTAAATCAGGGTCGCGCGCATGGCGCAATTCGTGACAAAAAAAATCTAAATATTCCATTACCGTACTTCGAAGCATGTCAACCACTGTTTAAAATCCATTTTTATGCCATTTTTCTCGTAAAAAAGCGATAATATTCCGACCGGGAATGTCCATTTAGCTAAACAGAGGAAAGAAAACAAAGCTTTCGGTCGACGCGGGCACGAGCCTGAGTCTCACAGTACTGTAACCAGCCACTACCCAAACAAGCTACTTTTTTTCAGCCAGAGCCTGCAAAGACACGATTCAGCATTTTGTCGCCTTCTGGGAGCCTATGGCAGCCGTGGGAAGTGTCACGGTACAGCTAAGATCCTCACTCTTCAATAAACAGAGACAAGAAGAACGACACCTTGTCAGACAGGCCACTTCCTGCATGAAATCTTCTCAGGTTTTTGCCTGCCATATGAGTTCTGTTATACTCACAGACACCATTCAAACAGTTTTAGAAACTTTAGGGTGTTTTCTATCCAAAGCCAATAATTATATGCATATTCTAGTTACTGGGCAGGAGTAGTAACCAGATTAATTGGGTACGTTTTTTATCCAGCCGTGTCAATACTGTCCCCTAGCCCTAACAGGTTAACTTCTGGGCCACATCCTGACTGATGGCAGCCCGTTCTTGCATAAACAATGCTTGGAGTTTGTCAGAATGTGTGGGTTTTTGTTTGTCCACCTGCCTCTTGAGGAACGACTACAAGTTCTCAATGGGATTAAGGTCTGGGGAGTTTCCTGGCCATGGACCCAAAATATCAATGTTTTCTTCCCCGAGCCACTTAGTTATCACTTTTGCCTTATAGCAAGGTGCTCCATCATGCTGGAAAAGGCATCGTTCGTCACAAAACTGTTCCTGGATGGTTGGGAGAAGTTGCTCTCGGGGGATGTGTTTCTACCATTCTTTTTTCATGGCTGTGTTCTTAGGCAAAATTGTGAGTGAGCCCACTCCCTTGGCTGAGAAGCAACCCCACACATGAATGGTCTCAGGATGCTTTACTGTTGGCATGACAAGGACTGATGGTAGCGCTCAACCCCTAGCCAACAGCCAATGGCATCGCATGGCGCGAAATGCAAAACCAACTAAAATACCACAATTCAATTTTCTAAAACAATCAACTATTTTACACCATTTTAAAGATAAGACTCTCGTTAATGCTAGCTAGCAACTTACCTTGGCTTCTTGCTGCCCTCGAGTAAAAGGTATTCAGCCTGCCATGCGTTGGACTAGTAACCGGAAGGTTGCAAAAACGAATCCCCGAATCCCCCCTGAACAAGGCAGTTAACCCCCGTTCCTAGGCCGTCATTGAAAATAAGAATGTGTTCTTAATCTGCCTAGTTAAATATATATATATATATTTTTAAATGTATTTTATAATTATTTTTTTCAGCGGCCAAAAATACCGATTACCGATTGTTATGAGAACTTGAAATCGGCCCTAATAAATCGACCATTCCGATTAATCGGTCAACCTCTAGTTGACACCATTATGTTGAAACAGCCTGAAACTACAACCAGAAACTACAATAACCATAATGCTCTATAGAGGATGTGACTGAAACAGAAACACTTTAAAAAACACCAGCAGCTATGTTGACACTGTTATGTTGAAACAGACAGAAACTACAACCAGAAACTACAATAACCATAATGCTCAATAGAGGATGTGACTGAAACAGAAAAACCTTTAGTAACACCAGCAGCTATGTTGACACTGTTATGTTGATCTGAGTCTTGCTGTTGTAAAACCACTACGTTCTCCAACTTTCTACTGTGGCAGATGAACCTCTCTCAACTTCTCTCACCCACTTTCATCTACAGTTGGCAGCCAGACTTGAAGGCAGCCAGAAACTACAACCTGAAACTACAATAACCATCATGCTCTGGAGAGGATGTTATGGTACTGTCGTGTCTTTGGGGTACCATTAAACTGAAGACATGTTTATCAATTAACTCCCTCTAATTATTATCACGCGATCAAACTGATTCATCGTTTAATTGTAATTAACTAGGAGATCGGGGCACCAAGGAAAATATTCAGATTACAAAGTTATAATTTTCCTAATATAACTTTCCTACATTTTAACCTTATATATTATATTCTATTATAGTATAGGCCGATTATCTTCTGGTTTAAATGACATATTTTACCTCGCGTCCAGTCTCATTCCAAACGTCGTAAATTGTTGTATCTGCACAAACCCAGTCTTTACTAAAATCATCCATACATCAATTGTCTTAAAATAATTTATTTACTAAACTAAGTAATTCACAGAAAGTATACAAACAGTAATTATCATCACAAAGAATTGGTAGAGTAATGTGCCCTAGTGGGCTAAAACAGGCATGGCTGGTGTCTTGTTAACAATGGGTCATAAACGGTCAGCTGAGGACACACAAAGTTCCTTAATATTAATAATTGACATGCTAAACCTTTGCACATGAACGCTCACTCATTTGGGAACAATTGCAATCAATATATATTTACGCTCAGTGTGTCGTCGGGATCCTTGTTGGAGCGTCGTTCTGTTTGAGAGTTTTGTCTCTCTCTCTCTCTCTCTCTCTCTCTCTCTCGGTTAGAATGGATCTTTCAAAGCGACATTCATTAATGTCGTTATAGAGTGGATGTTTCGTTGGTCTTCACGTTCAATGATATAATTTCTAGCTGCAGACTATTAATTAATATCAAAGACTTGTTCTTATTCTGTCGGTATCAATAGTCTAAAAGTTAACCACGTGATATAGTTCACTTTCAGTAGAGTACTTGGATGGTCAAACCTATTGGCCAACTCGCAATGGAGTGGAGGGCTGGTCTGAAGAAATGTAAATCAGGGTGGGGTGTTATAGTGAACATAGAACAGGCTTGTCACATGACGCCTGGTCCTGTCTGTGTCCCTGGGGGCGCGCCGATGACTGCGTTAAGCTTGGTACAGAAATACAATTCTATCACATTAACATCAGTACATAGCATCTCAATGTATTACAAATAGCTTCATCCTTATTAATACATTCTATACAACCATGTGGATGCAAGTCTCAAGGCTGAGGCTATTATATAAACCGTTTTATGGTAATATGGCTATATTGTCTCTTCTGAGTATCACAAAATTGTACCAAGCAGACCAGTTCGTAGCTGGATTCTTCACCAGTCTTCCATACCTTCTCCAGAACACAAATGTCGCTTGGCTCCCCAATTCTGTGAGTTGGAAGAATTTCCTGTGTCTCTCTATGGGCCATGTGGCAAGAGATTCTCCTCTTAGAGTTTTACAACCCTTTCACACAGGGCCTGGGGGGAAGGTAGGTTGGGGGATGGTGCAAGGGGGGAGGGGGTCAACTGTCCTCCCTGTACTCAAAGAGGCCAACGTCATGACAGTACTGTACAACCATGCCAATTGTAGTTAAACAGATAAACCAATTGTAGTTCTTTATCTTGTGGATTTATTTCTGTATCTAACTATCTATTTTTACTCAGGATCTGTGTGGAAAAAAATAGGACATAGACAGAGTGAGAAATGCACTCAGTGTGAACATGTCTGAGCTCATCATCAAGAGAATAGAAGCACCATGGAAACAACAACAGGAAATAAGAGTGTGATTGCATATGGATGTCGAGTCCTTTTTGTGTAGCTGTGGTTTACTCAGCTAGTGCTGCTGCTCTGTAGGGGAGGGGTTAAGGGGGGCCTGGGTTCCAGGTCTGAGGAGCAGTGTCAGAGTAGCTGGGTCTGTCAGTAACAGTATCAGACTAGCTGGGTCTGTCAGTAACAGTATCAGAGTAGCTGGGTCTGTCAGTAACAGTATCAGAGTAGCTGGGTCTGTCAGTAACAGTATCAGAGTAGCTGGGTCTGTCAGTAACAGTATCAGAGTAACTGGGCCTGTCAGTAACAGTTTCAAAGTAGCTGGGTCTGTCAGTAACAGTATCAGAGTAGCTTGGTCTGTCAGTAATAGTATCAGAGTAGCTGGGTCTGTCAGTAACAGTAGCAGAGTTGCTGGGTCTGTCAATAACAGTATCAGAGTAGCTGGGTCTGTCAGTAACAGTATCAGAGTAGCTGGGTCTGTCAGTAACAGTAGCAGAGTAGCTGGGTCTGTCAATAACAGTATCAGAGTAGCTGGGTCTGTCAGTAACAGTATCAGAGTAGCTAGGTCTGTCAGTAACAGTATCAGAGTAACTGGGTCTGTCAGTAACAGTGTAACTGGGTCTCTGATGCAGATATCAGTTAGGATTAGAGGTAAACACAACCATAAAGGGTACAATCACAAATACTGCCCTGCCCTCTCATGTTAACCTGTTATGGCTAGGGGGCAGTATTTTCACGGCTGGAAAGAAAACGTACCCGATTTAATCTGGTTACTACTCCTGCCCAGTAACTAGAATATGCATATAATTATTGGCTTTGGATAGAAAACACTCCAAAGTTTCTAAAACTGTTTGAATGGTGTCTGTGAGTATAACAGAACTCAAATGGCAGGTCAAAACCTGAGAGATTCCTTTACAGGAAGTGGCCTGTCTGACCCTTTATTGTCTTTCTTTGACATCTCATTCCATTACAAAGGATCTCTGCGGTAACGTGACACTTCCCACGGCTCCAATAGGCTCTCAGAGCCCGGGAAAAACCTGAATGTCGTCATTCCAGCCCCAGGCTGAAACACATTATCGCCTTTCTCAAGTGGCCGATCAAGGGACTGTGGGCTTAGGCGCGTGCACTGGCCGACCCCGTCTTTGTGATTTTTCCTCTGTTTACCGAAAAGGAGATTCCCGGTCGGAATATTATCGCTTTTTTACGAGATAAATTGCATAAAAATTGATTTTAAACAGCGGTTGACATGCTTCGAAGTACGGTAATGGAATATTTAGATTTTTTTTATCACGAATTGCGCCATGCGCGCGACCCTGATTTACCATTTCGGATAGTTTCTGGAACGCACGAACAAAACGGCGCTATTCGGATATAACGATGGATTATTTGGGACCAAACCAACATTTGTTATTGAAGTAGCAGTCCTGGGAGTGCATTCTGACGAAGACAACAAAAGGTAATCAAACTTTTGTAATAGTAAATCTGATTTTGGTGAAGGCTAAACTTGCCGGGTGTCTAAATAGCTAGCCCGTGATGGCTGGGCTATGTACTTAGAATATTGCAAAATGTGCTTTCACCAAAAAGCTATTTTAAAATCGGACATATCGAGTGCATAGAGGAGTTCTGTATCTATAATTCTTAAAATAATTGTTATGCTTTTTGTGAACGTTTATCGTGAGTAATTTAGTAAATTGTTAGTAAATTCCCCGGAAGTTTGCGGGGGTATGCTAGTTCTGAACATCACATGCTAATGTAAAAAGCTGTTTTTTGATATAAATATGAACTTGATTGAACAAAACATGCATGTATTGTATAACATAATGTCCTAGGTGTGTCATCTGATGAAGATCATCAAAGGTTAGTGCTGCATTTAGCTGTCTTCTGGGTTTTTGTGACATTATATGCTAGCTTGAAAAATGGGTGTCTGATTATTTCTGGCTGGGTACTCTGCTGACATAATCTAATGTTTTGCTTTCGCTGTAAAGCCTTTTTGAAATCGGACAGTGTGGTTAGATAAAGGAGAGTCTTGTCTTTAAAATGCTGTGAAATAGTCATATGTTTGAAAAATTGAAGTTTTTGTATTTTTGAGGAATTTGTAATTCGCGCCACGCCTATCATTGGATATTGGAGCAGGTGTTCCGCTAGCGGAACGTCTAGATGTAAGAGGTTAACAGTTTATACCTCTTGACGCACGCTCAAACACACGCACGCACGCTCGCATTCACGCTCGCACGCACGCACGCACGCACAAACACACACACGCAGACACAAACATATAAACACGCACGTATGTGCAGGGCCACAGTGGCTGGCCAAGCAGTTGACAAATTCCGTGGAAAATGTGTGGTTTATACAGACCTAAACATCTCAGTCCTCCCCTCAGACCTGAAGCCCAGGCCCCCCTTACCCCCTCCCCTACAGCGCAGCAGCACTTGCTGAGTAAACCACAACCACACTCATAGGACTATGCATGCATATGCAATAATATGCAAACACACTCACATAGTCACACATTCTGAGAATACACACTCAGTACACAGGAAACACAGACTGACTTCCTGTTGCTGTTGCCATGGTGCTGCAATTCTCCTGATGATGAACTCAAGTTTCACATTGAGTGCATTTCTCACTCTGTCTATGTCCTACTTGTTTTCCCACTAATCCTTGATAAAAAGAGACTGTTAGATACATAAATACATCCACAAATATAAAGAACTACAATTGGCTAACCTGCTAATCTACAATTGGCTGGGATTTACAGTACCGTCACATCCTCTCTAGAGCATGATGGTTATTGTAGTGTCTGGCTGCCTTCAAGTCTGGCTGGCTGCCTTCAAGTCTGGCTGCCAACTGTAGATGAAAGTGGGTGCGTGAAGTCGAGGGAGTTTCATCTGCCACAGTAGAAAGTTGGACAATGTAGTGGTTTTACAACAGCAAGACAAAGATCAGTGTGACAGTGTCAACATAGCCGCTTGTGTTACTAAATATTTTTCTGTTTCAGTCACATCCTCTATAGAGCATTATGTTTATTGTAGTTTCTGGTTGTAGTTTCTGGCTGTTTCAACATGACATTGTCAACATAGCTGTTGTTGTTTATAAAAGTTTTTCTTTATAATGTCTAAATAAACTTTACTATAGCCCCATAACACACACTGACAAACTGAAAACATAACAGGTGTATAATTAATTGGTTAGAGAGAGGTCTCAAAATGTCACTACATTTATATCCCCTGTAGCTTTACAATCATGTCAAGGAGGTTCCTGTTTCAGTCACGTCTTTCGCCACGTTCCAGTTGGTCAAACAAAAACACCCCAATGATTGGTTGATAAATAGTCCCTCCCACAAAGCAGGTGATGGTTGCATGGTGTAGTTGGTGAGAAGCTACTGCAGCGACTTCATCAACATCTGCAAGACCCTTGATCTCATGGTTTTAGTCAAGTTCATACAGCCTCCATGAAGTCGCAAGTCAGACAATTTTTTTAACCATAATGCAACACACTTTCAAAGGCAGTCACCAACGATGGTCACCACCTCGACAAAAGTGATCCACTCGAACGCGCACATGGTTTAATGTCAGGGTGAGGCCTAGATGTTTGGTGGATAAATACTACATTTTTGGAATCCTGAAATAGTTCATGCAGATCAGGCTTTAAATGTTATGATTACTGGATGTTCAACATTTCATCAATCAAACATTAATACTGGCAGGATACAGTTATAGAGGCCAACCTTAGGCCTCTGGCTCAAGAGCCTTTTCCTTCAAGGGTCAAATGTTCCACCAGAATGAGTGTTTGGTTCTTCATGTATGTTAGATGATGTTGCGGTAGGTGTTGTACCTACAGAGACCACCTAAAAGAAGCGGAATATTTTCCATTGACGTCACATTGGTGTGAAACCTGTTTACCTCGATGCTAGACCCTCCTCTTCCTGTCACAACATGGGTTTCAGAGAAAAGGACCACAAGCGGAAAACTTTACACTCGATCGAACCAATCGCTGCTCGTATGTCCTTTCATGGTAAAGTCTATCAAGTAATGAACATGGAAATACACAGCTAAGACCTTGTTACTCAAAGACCCAGCTACTCTCTGACAGTCACCATCAGACCATCAGACCACCAGATGGACAGGATGTGTTTTTCTCTCATCACTCTCTTGTGTAAATAGCCTTTAGAATTAGTTTTACTGGGCCATACAGCTGCACGATAGCTCATCATTTGATGTGGTTTTATAGTTCTCTACGTTTGTTAACCTACACTCTTAGAAAAAAGGGTACAAAAGGGTTCTTCGGCTGTCCCCATAAGAGAACCTTTTTGGATCCAGGTAGAACCCTTTTGAGTTCCAATTAGAACCCTCTGTGGAAATCGTTCAATCTTGACTCAAAAGGGATATAGCTGGAACCAAAAAGGGTTATTCGAAGTGTTCTCCAATGGGGACAGTTGAAGAACTCTGTTGTTGCCATAGCTCTCTGTTGTTGCCATAGCTCTCTGTTGTTACCATAGCTCTCTGTTGTTCCCATAGCTCTATGTTGTTACCATAGATTTCTGCTGTTACCATAGCTCTCTGTTGTTACCATAGATCTCTGTTGTTACCATAGATCTCTGTTGGCCTTTGATACCTGTAGGTGCTGTTTCCTCCAGTCAGTTCATCCTAACACTGTTCCTCTGCTACCTGTAGGTGCTGTTTCCTCCAGTCAGGATGGGATCTCTGCAGCAGAGGTGGAGCTGAGAGTCAGACCAGGAGACAACATCACTCTCTACTGTGACTGTAACATAACTGCTGGTGTATACACTATGTGGTATAGGAACTGTTCTCACAAGTACCAGCCTCCTCTTATTATGCCAGTTATTAACTAAATGGTTTCCCCTCGCTTCACTCCAGTGTGGAACGCCTCTAATCAGTCATATGATCTACCAATTTAGAACATAGCTGAATCTGACCTGGAATTCTACTTCTGTGGTATTCTGACCTGGGACTCTACTACTGTGGTAATCTGACCTGGGACTGTACTACTGTGGTAATCTGATTTGGGACTCTACAACTGTGGTAATTTGACCTGGGACTGTAGTGCTTTGGTAATCTGACTTGGGACTCTGCTTCTCTGGTAACCTAACCTGGGACTCTACTACTGTGGTAATCTGACCTGGGACTTTACTATTGTGGTAATCTGACCTGGACCTCTGCTACTCTGGTAATCTGACCTGGGACTCTACTTCTGTGGTTATCTTCCCTGGGACTGTATGACTGTGGTAATCTGACCTGGTACTGTACTGCTGTCGTCATCTGCGATGGGATTCTACTACTGTGGTAATCTTACCTGGGACTCTACTACTGTGGAAATCTGACCTGAGACTCTACTGCTGTGGTAATGTGAACTGGGACTCTATCTCTGTGGTAATCTGACCTGGGACTCTACTACTGTGGTAATCTGACCTGGGAAAAAGACAGATATTAATCAGAAAAATGCCAACCACTATGGAAGTGTCACCATAAGGCTTTCATTTAGTATTATTTTCTACTTTTAATAGATTGTACCTGCACTTTCTGATGTTGCTGCTCTTCATTTAGACAAATTGAGCTACTTTTTATGTATGATCAGTATTAGAAACACAGTACCTGTTATAGTTATCTTCTGCAAAACAATGGCTGTTCATTCTGAAATTCTGCTGTTTTGTGGTATAATTAACCTGATTTCACTATGTAACTCTATTGATAATATGGTATAATTAACCTGATATCACTATGTAACTCTATTGATAATGTGGTATAATTAACCTGATTTCACTATGTAACTCTATTGATAATGTAGTATAATTAACCTGATATCACTATGTAACTCTATTGATAATGTAGTATAATTAACCTGATATCACTATGTAACTCTATTGATAATATGGTATAATTAACCTGATTTCACTATGTAACTCTATTGATAATGTGGTATAATTAACCTGATTTCACTATGTAACTCTATTGGTAATGTGGTATAATTAACCTGATTTCACTATGTAACTCTATTGATAATGTAGTATAATTAACCTGATATCACTATGTAACTCTATTGATAATGTGGTATAATTAACCTGATTTCACTATGTAACTCTATTGATAATGTGGTATAACTAACCTGATTTCACTATGTATCTCTATTGATAATGTGGTATAATTAACCTGATTTCACTATGTAACTCTATTGATAATGTAGTATCATTATCCTGATTTCACTATGTAACTCTATTGAGTATTTGCTTTCACTGAAAGCTTTAGGCCAGGGCTCTCCAACCCTGTTTGTGGGGAGTTACCCTGCAGTAGGTTTTCGCTCCAACCCCAGTTGTTACTGACTTGATTCAGTTTATCAACCTGCTAATCACTATTATACTAAATTAGGGTTGGAGTGAAAACCTTCCGGATGGTAGCTTTCCAGTAACAGGGTTAAAGAGCCCTGGGCTTCATGTTTATGAAACCAAACAACCTGCTGTTTCTACTCAACAACTCTGTCTTCCTCTAAACCACACCCCTTAGTTTCTGAAACCACAGCCCTTAGTTCCTAAAACCACACCCCTTAGATTCTGAAACCACACCCCATTAGCTTCTAAAACCACACACCTTTATTTCTGACACCACACCCCTTCGTTTCTTAGCCACTCCCCATAGCCTCCATTAACTGGTTTTGCATATCTGTCATCTACACCCTCTTCAACTCGAAGTCAAACCACCTTTAGATCTAAACTAAACGCTCAAATACATGTGAAAGGTTTGCTGGAGCATTTGTCAAACCAAATATCATGACCTTGTACTCAGAGACTTTAACAAGAGACAAAGAAAGGATGAAGGGAATCTAATTAAACTGAATCAATATTTATTCCGCTACATTAACACACATCAACACACTTACAAATGGAATACAATTTACTTTCACAACTACAATTACAAGCTAAAACACTAACAAGAGCTATTTACCCCTGAGCTTAACAACATTTACTAAATCACTATTGTTATTATTATTAAAAGGCTAAAGACAAAAGTTTAAAAATAAATCACTTGTTTGAAAAGGTAAAAAAAAAAAATCCTTACAAAATTAAGTAACTCTTAAAAATAATGTCCTCCCAGCTACATTGGTATAGGTCTCACACTCTGCTGGTATTGATGGATGGTATAGGTCTCACTCTGCTGGTATTGATGGATGGTATAGGTCTCACACTCTGCTGGTATTGATGGATGGTATAGGTCTCACACTCTGCTGGTATTGATGGTTGGTATAGGTCTCACACTCTGTTGGTATTGATGGATGGTATAAGTCTCACTCTGCTGGTATTGATGGATGGTATAGGTCTCACACTCTGCTGGTATTGATGGATGGTATAGGTCTCACTCTGCTGGTATTGATGGATGGTATAGGTCTCACACTCTGCTGGTATTGATGGATGGTATAGGTCTCACACTCTGCTGGTATTGATGGATGGTATAGGTCTCACTCTGCTGGTATTGATGGATGGTATAGGTCTCACACTCTGCTGGTATTGATGGATGGTATAGGTCTCACTCTGCTGGTATTGATGGATGGTATAGGTCTCACACTCTGCTGGTATTGATGGATGGTATAGGTCTCACTCTGCTGGTATTGATGGATGGTACAGGTCTCACACTCTGTTGGTATTGATGGGTGGTATAAGTCTCACTCTGTTGGTATTGATGGATGGTATAGGTCTCACACTCTGCTGGTATTGATGGCTGGTAAAGGCCTCACACTGCTGGTATTGAAGGATGGTATAGGTCTCACTCTGTTGGTATTGATGGATGGTATAGGTCTCACTCTGCTGGTATTGATGGATGGTATAGGTCTCACTCTGCTGGTATTGAAGGATAGTATAGGCCTCACACTCTGTTGGTATTGATAGATGTGTAGGTACTGAAGTATGAGAGAGAGAGAGAGAGAGAGAGAGATTGTGTTAATAGTCTGTTAATATTAATGATATACCATCATTTAATGATTATACATGACGTATTGTTGCTTTTTACCTTCTGTTTTTTATGATTATATCTGCCATTGAAAATACATTTTGAATAATGCTGGGTTACCAAAATAATGGACTTCAAATTAAGATGGCTTCCCAAAATAAAACTACAATACCCACTTTGACAGTAGTCTGCTCTCTGCTGTCACTTCCCCTGGTGGTAGTCCTGTTCAGAGGAACCTGAGTCTCAGTTGGAGCTGCAGAGGAAGAGTTAGCATCATTAAAACACCAAGTTGAGGTCAAACTAGGACAGTTCAGTTTAAAGTTGGTAGAGCATGGTGTTTGCAATGACAACATGGTCTGTGCAACGCCAGGGTTGTGGGTTCGATTCCCACGGGGGCCAGTACAATTTTTATTTATTTTTTTTATGTATGAAATGTATGTATTCACTACTGTAAGTCGCTCTGGATAAGAGCGTATGCCAAATGGTTCAAATGCAAATGTTAAAAAAAACTAAGGTTAAAAAACGTAGGTAATTACTTAATAATAGGTAAGATTGATTAGTAGTACCCAGACTTAAAACATGAATGAGTGAAAAAGTCAATCCTGACTGAGAGAGTGAGTGAGTCAGTGTACCTGTTGTTCCGCAGAAGGAGTAGACGCAGGCGGAGGAGAGAAGGGAGGAGAGGAGAGCAGACACAGAACACAGACTGAACAGCAACATTCAACACAGACCACAGTCTACAGGAGGAGGGGAGGAGGAGGAGGGCTCAGGAGGACTGGTTTCTGGCAATAGACAGTCAGGAGGACTGGTTTCTGGACATAAACATAAGAAAACATTAAGAAATTCATTGAGAATCTTTTTTCGCCCACAGTCTACAGGAGGAGGGGAGGAGGAAGAGGACTCAGGAGGACTGGTGTCTGGACAAAACATTAAACAGAAACAGAACTACACTCTTAGAAACAATCAAGACCTTCTCAATAATCTATTGTTAGTCATGACTCTTGGTTGGTTAAACATGAGTTTGAGGGGACATTTTATGAGTTTAGATTAGTCTCAGAGGGTTGATACAAAATAAGATACATTTACTTTGGCGTAACTCTCATTCAAGGAAACCAATACCAAAGATGCAGCCAGAAAATAAAGACAGAATATTAACTGTTCTTACCAAGTGAAATCCTAGTGGTGATGTTTCCATAGTGGAACAACTCTTTATATTTCATTCGTTTTCCTTCTTCCATCTTGTACTTCACAGTCCCACAGTAGTAGAGTCCCAGGTCAGATTCAGTGATGTTCTCAATCAGTAGATCATAGGAGATGTTAGAGGGGTTCCACACCACATTATATCCAGGGAGAGAGATGTAACTTAAAAACTTAGTTGAAATAACTAGAGGAGGCTGGTACTTGTGAGAACAGTTCCTATACCACATAATGTATACTCCAGAAGTTATGTTACAGTCACAGTAGAGAGTGATGTTGTCTCCTGGTCTGACTCTCAGCTCCACCTCTGCTGCAGAGATCCCATCCTGACTGGAGGAAACAGCCCCTACAGGTAACAGAGGAACAGTGTTAGGATGAACTGACTGGAGGAAACAGCACTACAGATAGCAGGAAAGTGTTAGGATGAACTGACTGGAGGAAACAGCACCTACAGGTAGCAGAGGAACAGTGTTAGGATGAATCACAGAATGTCACTTTGATATCATAAACTTCTCCACATGAAAATATAAACATCATGTCTTTTAACAAATCTGGTCAACCATAAAACCACATCAAGAAATCATCTATCATCCAGCTGTAAGGCCCAGTAAAAAGTTACTCACATAAGAATGCAATCAGAGAAACACACAGCCTGTCCATCTGGTGGTCTGATGGTCTGATGGTGACTGTCAGAGAGTAGCTGGGTCTTTGAGTAACAAGGTCTTTGCTGCGTTTTTCCGTGTTCATCACTAGATGTACTTTACCATGAAAGGACATACGAGCAGCGATTGGTTCGATCGAGTGGACATTTTTCAGCTAGTGTTTTTCTTCTCTGAAACCATTTTTGTGTGACATGAAGGGCAGGGTCTAGCATCGAGGTAAACAGGTTTCACACCAACGTGACGTTAATGGAAAATATATATATTTTTTTAGGTGTTCACCTTAAATAGCAACACCTTAAGAGACCTACAGACACTCTACGAAGAAACAAACACACATTTTGATATCTGAGTTGACCTTTAACCTCTATGGGCTAGGTGGGACGCTTCGTCCCACATACCCTAGAGAGGTTAAGGTAGAGGCTTCATATTCAGGATTCTGTTTATGCCTACCCCAAAGACAATGTGTATTGAGTAAGAGCTTCCTGTGACAACCGGAAGTTGTTAAAAACAGCCTAGAGCTATTGTCATATAACGTGCACATTGTGAAAGTCAAGCAACTCAACCATGTGTCATTCAGTCAATTCTAAAGGTAGAGGCTTCATATTCAGATATTGTTTATGCCTACCCCAAAGACAACGTGTGTTTAGTAAGAGCTTCCTGTGACAACCGGAAGTTGTTAAAAACAGCTTAGAGCTATTGTCATATGGCCAACCTGCAGATAGTGAAAATCACGCAACTCAACCATGTGTCATTCAGTCAATTCTTAAGGTAGAGGCTTCATATTCAGGATTCTGTTTATGCCTACCCCAAAGACAACGTGTGTTGAGTAAGAGCTTCCTGTAACAACCGGAAGTTGTTATAAACAGCCTAGAGCTATTGTCATATGGCCAACTCAACCATGTGTCATTCAGTCAATTCTTAAACCAGAAAATACACTTATACAGAGGCTTAAAATAGACCAATAGACCTATAATCCTTTATACCTGTAGTCAGGCAGCAGGCCTAATGTTAGACCTAAAGTAGGCCTTTAAACTGTTGGGGGTAGGGGGCAGTATTGACACGGCCGGATAAAAAAACGTACCCGATTTAATCTGGTTACTACTCCTGCCCAGTAACTAGAATATGCATATAATTATTGGCTTTGGATAGAAAAAACCCTAAAGTTTCTAAAACTGTTTGAATGGTGTCTGTGAGTATAACAGAACTCATTTGGCATTATCCATGTCTGTAGTGAATTGAACTTCTTTATCAGAGACCAGTCATTCTCCATGTCTGTAGTGAATTGAACTTCTCTATCAGAGACCAGTCATTCTCCATGTCTGCAGTGAACTGAACTTCTCTTCTACATGTCCAATGACATCAGCATGAATCTGTTGTCATGTGGTTTCATCATCTGCTGGTCTGTCCCATTCTTTCTCTATTACCCAGAAGGTTTTTATTGGTTAGAATTTGTATGTAAGAGCTTGGAAATTGTATCCTATCACAGAAAAACTTTTTGTTTGTAATATTTCAATATTTTTTTTCATCTTTTTTTATTTCTTTAAAAATATATTTGAAAAGGTCTACAAAATTATAGTTGTATTGTTATGGACTTCATATTGAGCTACTGCTCATGTCTTATTGTGATTGGTCAATATGTCTGTCATGGCTATCTTCTGGAATAAAATTGATTCTATTGTTCTGTGGTACGAACAAGATCTAGCTCCTAGCCAACATTGAAGTTTTTTCACATTTTTATTTCTTATGTTATTTGCTCAGAACGTTTCTAGTGTTATAACTTTTGGACATTAGATCGGTGGTCACTCACCAGAAATTAGACCAGAAATTCAACTTCCCTGACCTGGATCCTTTGCTTGGACTTCACGAGGCAAACCCATTCATTCCGGGTGCCACACAAAAACGTTAATGCCAGAGAAGAGGGAGGAGAAGTGGGGCTCAGGCGGCGAGAAAACCGTCCACCACATCCAAGTATATTGCTCTCAGAAGTTCAGCCCCTGGACAATAAAGTAGACGAGCTCAGGGCAAGGAACTCTGTTCTGAGAAAGATTGAAAAATACTCTGTTTAACGGTCATGGCTCTCCAGATATATTGTCCCCATTCATACAGCCAGCGGGGTTCTCCATTCATCACACCGACAGGAAGAAATAACTCTCCGGTAAAATCAGAGGTGGAGGGGTATGTCTCATGATTATCTCACGTTGTGATTGTGGTAACGTACAGGAACTAAAGTCCTTTTGTTCTCCCGATCTGGAATGCCTCACCACCAAATGCCAACTGCATTACCTCGAGATAATATTATTTTGCTTATTGTTACTGCCGTGTATATTCCCCCCAAGCTGACTCCTCGACAGCTCTCAAGGAACTACACTGGATATTATGCAAACTGGTATCCGTATATCCTGAGGCTGCATTTATTGTAATTGGGGATTTAAATAAAGGAAATTACAGGAAAACGCCCCGAAATTCTCCTGTGCTACACGCGGAGAGAACACACTTGACCATTGATACTCTCTCTTCCGGGATGGCTACAAGACCCTGACATGCCCTCCCTTCGCCAAATCAGATCATGCCTCCATCCTGCTCCTCCCTGCCTATAGGCAGGAACCTAAACAGGATCCACCTGTGGTAAGGTCAATTCAATGTTGGTCTGACCAATCAGAATCTATTCTTCAGGACTGTTTTGATCACACGGATTGGGAAATGTTCCGGGTCGCCTCTGGGAATAGTATCGACGTATACAGTACACTGACTCAGTGACTGGGTTCATCAGGAAGTGCATAGAGGATGTAAGATGTTAAGATGTTTTTCCTACTGTGATGATTAGAACTTATTCAAACCCAAAACCGTGGATAGATGGAAGCAATCAAGCAAAACTGAAAGCGCAAACCACCACGCTTAAGCATGCAATGTGACTAGGAATATGGACATGTACAAATAGACCAGCTATGACCTTTGCAAGGCAAAGACGCAAAATGACAAGCTAAACACAGTCTTTACCCGCTTTGAGGAAAAAAATGAGTCGCCGACATGGGCACACGCTCCTCATGAGGACTGTGTACTCCTGACCTCCATGGCCGATGTCAGTAAAACATTCAAGTGTGTTAACCCTCGCAAGGCTGCCGGCCCAGACGGCATCCCAATCTGCGTCATCAGAGCATACAGTAGGCAGACCAGCTGGCTGGAGTGTTTACGGACAAATTCAATCGCACCCTATCCCAATCTGTTGTCCCCACTTGCTTTAAGATGTCGACCATTGTTTATGTTCCCATGAAAGCAAAGGTAACTGATCTAAATGACTATCGCCCCATAACACTCACTTCTGTCATCATGAAGTGCTTTGAGAGGCCAGTTAAGGATCATATCACCTCCACCTTACCCAACACCCTAGACCCACTTCAAGTTGCTTACCGCCCCAACAGATCCACGGACGATTGCACTGCACAATGCCCTATCCCACCTGGACAAATGGGTTTTGTACCCATGTTGGTTTATTCTGTATGCCGTTGGTTTCGATATTAAACTGCTCCGGCTATTACCTAGTTCTGCTCTCCTGCGTCACTGCCACCAGTCCCGCACCCGTTTACATAAATGTAATAAAATATCAAGCCACACCCTCTTGGCATCCAAGCCACACCCATTCACCTCAAACCACGCCCTCTCTGTATCTAGCCACACCCTCTTGGCCTCTTAGTCATGTTTAGCCTATAAACCACACCCACAAACCCAGACCTCTCTGAAAGGAAGCTACACTGACTGGTATGACCTATAAATCACACCCACAAACCCAGAACTCTCTGAAAGGAAGCTACACTGACTGGAATGACCTATAAACCACACCCACAAACCCAGAACTCTCTGAAAGGAAGCTACACTGACTGGTTTGACCTATAAACCACACCCACAAACCCAGACCTCTCTGAAAGGTAGAGGTAGAGAGAGGTAGAGAGAGGTAAAGAGAGAGAGAGAGAGAGAGAGAGGTAGAGAGAGGTAGAGAGAGAGAGAAAGAGAGAGAGAGACAGACAGATTTAAGTCATTATGTGTGCTTTTGGCCTTCTGTTCTTAATGAGTTTACATCCCTTTGAATAGGGCTGGGTTAACAAACACATGGACTACAAATCAAGATGGCCACCCCTAAAATAACTAAATATCCCAGTCTGACGGTACCTGTTCTCTGCTCTCACTTCCCCTGATGGTAGTCTTGATCTGAGTGTCAGTTGGAGCTGCAGAAGAAGAGTTTATCACCGTTAAAACAAGCCTGAGTTAAAACAATGACAATAATAAGACTGATTCAGAATACAGTGACATCCAAATAATAAGAGACTGAAAAGTAAGTAGAAGACTGACTATGAGAGGAAGTGAGAGAATGAGTTTACCTGTTTTTCTGCAGGAGTAGACACAGGCGGAGGAGAGGTGAGAGGAGAGGAGAGCAGACACAGGACATAGACTGAACAGCAACATCCAACACAGTCCACAGTCTACATCAGGGGAAGAGGAGGAGGAGGACTGGTTTCTGGACATAAACACAAGCATAAATGAAGAAACTTGCCTCTCATTGAGATTCTGTTTCCCTGGCATTACAAAGTATGTGCATTTCTTTTGTATGGCACCCTAAAGAAAAAACAAGAAACAGTATTTTCTTACCAAATGAAAGTCTGGTGATGACATTTCCATGGTGGTAGACCTCTTTTTCTGTTCCATGGAGAGACCCTTCCATGTTCACCACATGTTTCTGCCAGCTCCC